>NW_026264910.1:1121779-1122831 GCF_000817695.3 Arachis duranensis
TCCACAAAACTATTGGGAGCAAATCAACACCTCCCTAGTAGAATTGAGTTCCAACATGGGACAACTAAGGGTGGAGCACCAAGAACATTCCGTCCTCCTCCATGAAATTAAAGAAGATTATAGAATCATGAGAGAGGAGCAACAAAGGCAAGGAAGAGACATTGAGGAGCTCAAGCACTCCATAGGATCTTCAAGAGGAAGAACAAGTCGCCATCACTAAGGTGGACCCGTTCTTTAATTTCCTTGTTCTTTATTTTCTGTTTTTTGAATTTTAATGCTTATGTTTATCTATGTTTGTGTCTTGTGATCATTAGTGTCTTAGTGTCTATGCCTTAAAGTTATGAATGTCCTATGAATCCATCACCTTTCTTGAATAAAAACGTGCTTAAATTGAAAAAGGAAGAATTGCATGAATTTTGAATTTTATAGCAGTTTAATTATTTTGATGTGGTGGCAATATTTTTGTTTTCTGAATGTATGCTTAAACAGTGTATATGTCTTTTGAATTTGTGGTTCATGAATGTTGGCTCTTGAAAGAATGATGAAAAAGGAGACATGTTACTGAGGATCTGAAAAATCATAAAAATGATTCTTGAAGCAAGAAAAAGCAGTGAATACAAAAAAAAGAGATTTTCGAAAAAAAAAAGAGAAAAAGAAAGAGAAAAAGAAAGAAAAAGAAAGGAATAAAATTGTGATCCAAGGCAAAAAGAGTGTGCTTAAGAACCCTGGACACCTCTAATTGGGGACTCTAGCAAAGCTGAGTCACAATCTGAAAAGGTTCACCCAATTATGTGTCTGTGGCATGTATGTATCCGGCGGTAATACTAGAAGACAGAGTGCTTTGGGCCACGGCCAAGACTCAATAAGTAGCTGTATTCAAGAATCATCATACTTAACTAGGAGAATCAATAACACTATCTGGATTCTGAGTTCCTAAAGAAGCCAACCATTCTGAATTTCAAAGGATAGAGTGAGATGCCAAAACTATTCAGAAACAAAGAGCTAAAAGCCCCGCTCATCTAATTAATACTGATCTTCATAGATGTTTTTGG
>NW_026264910.1:1124009-1125439 GCF_000817695.3 Arachis duranensis
GCGTTGAACATTTCCACTGAGAGGATGGGAGGTAGCCATTGACAACGGTGAAACCCTTGCATACAGCTTGCCATGGAAAGGAGTAAGAAGGATTGGATGAAGATAGTAGGAAAGCAGCGAGACGGAAGGGACCAAGCATCTTCATACGCTTATCTGAAATTCCTACCAATGAATTACATAAGTATCTCTATCTTTATCTTTATGTTTTATTCGTATATCACCCATATCCAATTGAGTTTGCCTGACTAAGATTTACAAGGTGACCATAGCTTGCTTCATACCAACAATCTCTGTGGGATCGACCCTTACTCGCGTAAGGTTTATTACTTGGACGACCCAGTACACTTGCTGGTTAGTTGTGCGAAGTTGTGATAAAGAAGTGAGATTGCAATTGTGCGTACCATGTTGATGGCGCCATTGATGATCACAATTCATCATGGAGAGGAAGCATGAAGAGCTTCTCTCAAAACAGAGCCAAACAGAGCCCCCACAATCAAACTCTAAGTTTGGTGTTGGGAGGCCACAACCAACTTCTAAGTTTGGTGTTGAACCCCCACATTCAAACTCTAAGTTTGGTGTTGGGAGGTTCCAACATTGCTCTGAGCACCTATGAGGCTCCATGAGAGTCCTCTGTCAAGCTACTGACATTAAAGAAGCGCTTGTTGGGAGGCAACCCAATGTTATATTTTTTCCATTTTTCTTTTGTTATTTTATGTTTTCTGTAGGTTGATGATCATGAAAAGTCACCCTGGAGGAAAAACAGCACACCCTGGAGGAAGAACCTACTGGCGTTTAAATGCCAGTAAGGCTAGCAGATGGGCGTTTAACGCCCAGTCTGGCACCATTCTGGGCGTTTAACGCCAGAAAGGGGCACCAGACTGGCGTTAAACGCCAGAAAAGGGCAAGCACTTGGCGTTAAACGCCAGAAATGGGCACCAGCCCGGCGTTTAACGCAAGAATTGGCTCAAAACGCCTTTTTGCATGCCATTTGGTGCAGGGAAGACTTTTCCTTGACACCTCAGGATCTGTGGACCCCACAGGATCCCCACCTACCCTACCACTCTCTCTCTTCTTCACCCATTCACCAATCACCTCAACACCTCTTCCCCAAAAACCCTTCACCTATCAAATCCCATCTTTCTCTTCACCACTCACATCCATCCTTCATAAAACCCCACCTACCTCACCATTCAAATTCAAACCACTTCCCCCCCCAAACCCACCCATACATAACCGAACCTTACCCTTCCCCCACTCCTATATAAACCCTCCTTCACTCCTTCATTTTCACACAACCTAAACACTACTTCTCCCCCTTGGCCGAAACACAAAGCCCCTTTCTATCTCTTCTATTTCTTCTTCTTCTACTCTCTTCTTTCTTCTTTTGCTCGAGGACGAGCAAACCTTTTAAGTTTGGTGTGGTAAAAGCA
>NW_026264910.1:1128761-1144993 GCF_000817695.3 Arachis duranensis
CTGTGGGATCGACCCTTACTCGCGTAAGGTTTATTACTTGGACGACCCAGCACACTTGCTGGTTAGTTGTGCGAAGTTGTGATAAAGAAGTGAGATTGCAATTGTGCGTACCATGTTGATGGCGCCATTGATGATCACAATTTCGTGCACCAATAATCATGAGGATAAAAGATATATGATGAAGCATTAGCATTGCTAAGTTCATCTAAGAATGCCGGTATTATCGATTACCGGTAGATTTCTAGCTTAGTTATTATATTACTAAACATAGATCAACATTAATCACAGTAGAGAATATAATAATATAATATTCCAAATAAAATAATAATATATGAATATTATACTAATATAAATTTTTTCTCGAACTTCGGAACCGGCTCGTCACAATGAGACTAACCACGGAAATCAGAATTTTGAAATTCGGACCCGAAGTGGTTCAAAAACGCAACTTTTCACGACATGCCTGCTTAGATTAGGAGAGGTGTTTGGTGTAGTCAAGCTGCTGACTCAGTAGCTTGATGACACAGCACCTGTGCAACAGAGGTGCTTATATGCAATAAAATTCCTAAAAATTCTGTTTGATCCCGAAAAAATGCTGTTTCTTCGAGGCTAAAAGCTAGGCCATTACACCAGTGGAGCTCTCCGTTCACAATTTGAGCGATGCGCTAGCTAGCCTAGGCGTGCCAATTTTTGTGCGTTCAATTTCCTTGCCTAGCGCTCACTTATTGAGCGCTCAGTTCACTCATTGAATGCTACTCCTTGTGTGTGGACAGCACAAGTCCCTTGCTCCCAAGCTTGGAAATCACAATAAAGTGAAAATAGTGAACGTAGCGTTCAAACTTTTGAGCGGTACTTAGTTCCCCTCTTCGAGCCTTGGTGTGAGCACTTGCTTGGTTGGTTTTTGGGTCTTAATGATTCCTATCTCATGTACTTCAATTTCATGCCAAATATAGATTTTTATATATTGTTGGAAAGATCTGAATGTCAACTTTCCAACGTAACTAGAATCACATCAATTAGACATCTGTAGCTCAAGTTATGACCCTTTGAAGGAGGCATGGTCATGCTGTCACAAGGCTGAAAGAAAAGCCCGAAAAAGTGAACAATTTTAACGTAGCACTCCCTTTAATGAGCGCTAGCCTTTGTTTCTTTCATTCATGGTCATGGGCCACGCTTTTAAAAGCATGGCCTAAGGCATCAAAGTGTGCTCCAACTTCAAAGTGTGCTCCAAAACTCTTTTTTTCTCTTTTTTAGCTTATTTTGTGCTTTTCTTGCTTCTTTTTCTTCTTATCTCCTACAAAGTTTATCAAATCAAAAGATCAAAGAAATATACCATTTAAGCACAAAAGAATGCAATATTTAAGCACTACTTCTCCAACCACTCCCTTGCCTCTTGCTTCCCTCCTTAATCTAAGGAAGGTCCTCTCAGGTTCCTTATCAAATGAGGTTGAGGCTCTCCTTCTACCTGTCATACACTTAGCAAACCACAGTAGACAGCAAGTGAAGAGTTCACAGTTAATGAAAAGTTTGGTTAGAGTAATTAAACAAACAGTTATTAGGATTAGTGAATTAGTTGAGTTAGAAAGTAAATGAACAATGAAAATGACTGGAATTGTAAGTAAATAACAGTAAACAACAAAATAAAAGAAAAATGCTCAATCTAGTTATCCTCCAATTTAATCATTGTCAATACAAAATCAATCCTCGGCAACGGCGCCATAAACTTGATACACGAAAACTTGTCTCTCAACAAATTTCCATCGGCAAGTGCACCAAATTGTCGTCAAGTAAAAACTCACAATATATTGAGGTCGAATCTCACAGGGATTGATTGGTTGATCAACTTTAATTGGAGGGGTGTTCTAGTTGAACTAAGCAGATTTGAATTTAGAAGTGCAGAAAATTAAATGGCAGGAAAAGTAAATTGAATGGTCCTGTAAATGCCTGAAAGTAAATAACAAGAAATTAAAGTGCAGGAAAATAAATGGGAATGGGGTGATTAAGCATGAAAGTAAACAATGGAGAAAAAAAAAAGAGAATGGGTAAATCAGAAATGGGGAGTTCATTGGGCTTAGGAGATGTTGCATTCTCTGGATCAAGTTCATTCTCATCTCTTCCTCAATCAATGCATTCATTGATCTCCTTGGCAATCTTAAGTGATTGGATCCCAAATCCTTGGAAATCCAATCTCTCTAAGCTTGAACAATTGCCCAATTTCTTGATTTAATTGCTCATGGGAAGAGATGAAGTATGGTCACTAATTATACCACATGTATTTCCAAATCAATGTGTTGGTAGGATTATATGTCACTATATCCATCCAAACCCCAATCCGATCCAACGTGAGAAAGTATTTCTAGCATGATCTCATCATTCCTCTTCCAAGGTTCAGAGGAGGTCTAATTATGAATAGCTTCTTTTCCAAGACAACTACCCAATGGGATGAAGATCGAAAGCTTTCTAGCAAAATCAAGAGAAAATAAAGAAGAAGAAGAATGAAAACTATTATTGATCCATTGAATTACAAAAGAGCTCCGTAACCCAATGAAAGGGGTTTGGTTGTTTATAGCTCTGGAAATGGAGAGTGAAATTGAAAAGTACTTCGCAACAAAACTAATATCAAAGAGAAAGTAAATTGGGCAGAGTTACAGTACTCAATGTGTAAGCCCCTTTCTCTAACTTAAATTATCATCTATTTATGCACTTTCCTCCTTCAATCTTCAAGTACTTGGACTGGGCCCTTCTGGCCTTTATTGAAGCTAGTTGAAAGTGCCCTTTAGTGGCTTTGATGGAAACGTTTGGGAGTTAATGTTCATACTCTGCAAGGGTGCTTTTTGTATTGAAGTTTAATTGGTGTTGTAGTCCAACATTGGAGTCCACGTTGGAGTTCAACGTTAAAGTGCCCTTTGTTTAACCCAACATTGGACTCAATGTTGGACCACCAATGTTTGCCTATCCATGCGTACACGTGACCTACGCTTGCACGCCGATTAGCTAAGAATCTTCATCTACGCATAGGCGTGATGAGGGATAAATGATTCCACACAAACTCATCGACAAGTATACCGGGTCAGATCAAGTACTAAAACTCACAAGAATGAGGTCGATCCAACGAGGATTGATCGAATTAAGCAACTTTAGTTAGGTGATGAATTTAGTTAAGCTAATATTGTTAAATTGAGTGGAAATTGATTGGCAGAATGTAAAGTGCTAGGAGTTGTAAATTGCAAAATGTAAATTAACTAAAACTCAATTGGCAAGAAACTAAAATTGCTGAAACTTAAAGTGCAAGAAATTAAAGAGAACTGAATCTTAAGTGCCAATTCCTTGATTTAATTGTAATGAGAAGAGTTAGAGCACATTTCTCTCATCCATAAGCCACACTAACTCTCAAGATCTCAATTCCTCCCGAATGGTGTTGATCAAGAGAGTAGTGAAGGATAGAGCTTCAGTTCTAATGAAGGTGATTTCCCTTCCGAGGCTCACGCCCACATTCAATTGAATTAAACCACCTTCCGGAGTGAATAATTCACAATCAAAATAGAAGATACCCAATAGCTACTCAATTGAAATGAGAAGAAGAAGAATTTCATTGATTCATTGGAATTACAATAGAGCTCCTCCCCTTAATAACATTAGGGTTTAATTCATCATTGCTCTAGTACCAAAACATAAAAGAAAATTATAGAAGATGAATGACAAAAAAGAAAATAGATTTAAAATTCTAAAGAAAACTAAAAAAGAAGAACAAAAAGAAGATCTGCCGAAGAGTCCCCCTAAAATCAAATTTTCTTCTATTTACACACTTTCCAATTCAGTCATCAAGTCTTTGGAGTGGGCTTTTTGGCCTTCTAATGGAGTAGGTCAGCAGAGGTACTTGCATGCAACATCAGGAGAACGTAGCGTTCTCAAAGTGAACATAGTGTTCTTTCACCAACGCATTCGCATCCTATGTGCGTCGCGTCCCTTGCGTTTTACACCATCGACGCGTACGCGTACCATATGTGTGCGCATCGATACTGTCTTCAGCCCCATCCATGCTTGCGTGTACCATGCATGTGTACGCGTCCCTTGGCAGCGTTCACTAATGAATGCTAAGTTCGCGCCATGAACACTCCTCACGCGTGTGCGTCCTTCACGCGTGTGCGTGGACGGCTCATTACCACTTCTTCGCTCCAGCATCATGTATGCGTCTGCGCCAATCACCATTACTATCACATCGATGCGTGCGCGTTATGCACGCGTGAACGCCGGTGACTAAATTCAAATTCCAACTCTAAAAGTGTCACAGGCATTTATTCAAAGTGAACGTTGCGTTCTTGGCTTGAGAATGCTGATCCCTCACCCACGCGTGTGCGCCATGCGTGCGTACACGTGGATTTCCAAAATTTCTTCCCCACACTAAGCGCCTTGTACGCATGAACATCACTTGTGAACGTAGCGTTCTTCAATTGAACGCATCGTTCATCTGCTCCTTGTATTTCTTTGTTTTTCTCTCCTCATCTTTTCACCTGCAATCTATCAAACATGCCATCAAGTCTCAAAATCTCAAGGTTCATAATAATCAAGTAAATTGTGGATAAATCTCATGATTTTGTATAAAATCAACAATGTTTGATTGAGTCAAGATAAACATGGAATTCCACTCCAATCACTTACTTATTGTGTAAGAAAGTGTATAAATCCTAATAAAAGTAAGTAAAAATGCTAGTAAAACTAGCATAAGATGACTTGTCATCAACGCGTGACCCACGCATACGTGTCGATGCGCGATATTCCAATCTCAAAACTCCACAAATTCATCGTGTACATTGGAGGTAACGTTGGACCCGCAATATTCCCTCCAACGTTGGCACCCCTTCACCTAGACGTTGCCAGCAACGTTGGAGCACGGACATTGGCTCCAATGTTGCACAACATAGTTGTAGTTAGAGGCATAGTTGGAGGTCCAACTATGGCTCCAATTATGGTCTTTTGCATGAGTAGTTGGAGTTATAGTTGGTGGTCCAACTATAGCTCCAACTATGGCTTTTGTAATGAGTAGTTGGAGGTCCAACTATAGCTCCAACTATGGTCCCTTTTAATGAGTATTTGAAGTTATAGTTGGAGTCCAACTATAGCTCTAACTATGGCCTTCTTCATACAACATTTAGCGTGAAGTTTGAGGTCTAATTTTGGGGCTCAGATGTTGCCTTCTTTAGTAGTTGGAGGCATAGTTGGAGGTCCAACTATAACTCTAACTATGCACCTTTCTTGGCCAACGTTTGAGGCATAGTTGGAGCTCCAACTTTGGCTCCAACTATGCACCTCTTGAGTATAATGTTTGAGGCAATGTTGGAGAACTAACTTTTGCTCCATTGTTGCTTTCCTTTGGTTCCTTCCATGGCATTTTTGTTTGTTCTTTGCTTTCCCTTTCTTAGCTTCCTTTCCACCTATCATCAACCAAACATTTTCATCAAAGTTTGCTATAATTCAGAAAATCTTTGAATCATTCAATCATTAAACAAAAGTTGCATAAAATCTTATGAAAGGCAAATAAATAACCAAGTTTGCATGAATCAAGGTGTGCATGAAATCTTTATCCAAATACTTACTTACAACTCAAGAAAGTGCATAAAACCTAATGAAAACAAAAGAAAAAGGCTAGGGAAACTAGCCTAAGTTGCCTTGGCATCAGCATGCATGAAATAATTGTTGATTTTTAGTTGAAAAACAAATCTTGAAAAGCATGATTAGGGAAGAATTGAGTGAATCAACCCTATACACTTGAGTGACTAGAGCGGATACACATCCGGTGAGGGTTCGATTGCTCAATTACATATTTTCACCTATGATCATCTCTTTTCTTGCAAGTTTGTAAAATCTTTTTAATAACTCAATTCAATTGTGGGTTTGATTTGATTATGATTGCCTTAGCCCTTATGATCATATATGTGTTCTTGGAAATTGATTTTTTTTACCAAGTGGTTGCATTCATTTAGATAGGTTGTATTTAGCTAACTTGCATTGAATAAATGTTGATACCCTTTGTTTCTTTCTTGAGTTTAGCATGAGGACATTCTTAGTTTGAGTGTGGGCAGGTTTGATAAACACAAATTTTGTGGTTTATTGATGAGCGGATAATTTGTACGCTTTTTGGCATTGTTTTTAAGTAGTTTTTAGTAGGATCTAGCTACTTTTAGGGATGTTTTCATTAATTTTTATGCTAAAGTCACATTTCTGGACTTTACTATGAGTTTGGGTGTTTTTCTATGATTTTAGGTATTTTCTGGCTGAAATTTAGGGACCTGAGCAAAACTCTGATAAAAGGTTAACAAAGGATTGCTGATGTTGTTGGAATCTGACCTGCCTGCACTCCAAATAGATTTTCTGGAGCTACAAAATTCCAAATAGTGCGCTCTCAATGGCAATGGAAATTAGACATCCGGAGCTTTCCATCAATATATAATAGTCCATACGTTATTCGAGATTAGATGACGTAAAATGGCGCTCAACGCCAGTTCCATGCTTCATTCTAGAGTCAAACGCCAGAAACACGTCACGAACCAGAGTTGAATGCCAAAAATACGTTACAACTTGGCGTTCAACTCCAAAAGAAGCCTCTGCACGTGTAAAGCTCAAGCTCAGCCCAAGCACACACCAAGTGGGCCCCGGAAGTGTATTTCTGCATCAATTACTTACTTATGTAAACCCTAGTAGCTAGTCTAGTATAAATAGGACATTTTATTATTGTATTAGACATCCTGGATTGTATTTTTGATCCTGTGATCACGTTCATGGGGGCTGGCCATTCGGCCATGCCTGGACTACCATCACTTATGTATTTTCAAAGGTAGAGTTTCTACACACTATAGATTAAGGGTGTGGAGCTCAGCTGTACCTCGAGTTTTAATGCAATTACTACTATTTTCTATTCAATTCAATTTATTCCTGTTCTAAGATATTCGTTGCACTTCACCATGATGAATGTGATCATCCGTGACACTCATCATCATTCTCACCTATGAACGCGTGACTGACAACCACTTCCGTTCTACCTTAGACCCGGCGCATATCTCTTGGATTCCTTAATCAGAATCTTTGTGGTATAAGCTAGAATTGATGGCGGCATTCATGAGAATCCAGAAAGTCTAAACCTTGTCTGTGGTATTCCGAGTTGGATTCAGGGATTGAATAACTGTGACGAGCTTCAAACTCGCGATTGTTAGGCGTGATGACAAAAAGAAGTAAGAAGGATTAGATGAAGGTAGTAGGAGAGCAGAGATTCAGAAGGAGCACAGCATCTTCATATGCCTATCTGAAATTCCCATCAATAATGTACATAAGTATTCCTATCTTTATTTTCTGTTTATTTATTATTTTTATTCGAAAACTCCATAACCATATATTATTCGCCTAACTGAGAATTTACAAGATGACCATAGCTTGCTTCATGCCAACAATCTCCGTGGGATCGACCCTTACTCATGTAAGGTTTAATACTTGGACGACCCAGTGCACTTGCTGGTCAGTTGTGCGAGGTTGTGAAGAAAGTGCTGAGTTATAAACGCGCATACAAAGTTGAATGCCATTATTAGAGATCACAATTTCGTGCACCAAGTTTTTGGCGCCTTTGCCGGGGATTGTTCGAGTTTGGACAACTGACGGTTCATCTTGTTGCTCATATTAGGTAATTTTCTTTTTGTTTTATTTTCAAAAAAAATTTTTCAAAAATCTTGCAAAAAAAAATTGTTCTAAATTTTTAAGAATGATTTCTAATGTTTCATGAAGCATGTTGTAGCCTGGTTGGTAGTAAAGCCATATCCAAATCCTTTTGGAATGAGACTTCAACTAATCACCTTAATGCATGTAATGCCATCCTAAAGCTCGCTGGCTATTAAGCCATGTCCAACCCTTTGATTGTAGCTTTAGGCTAATATTGAAAGATTTCTGGAATTCTTATTAAAAAATTTTGAATTTCTTATTTTCTTTTTCCTATATATTTTTCGAAAAAATAAAAGAAAATACAAAAAATAATAAAATCATAAAAACCAAAAATATTTTGTGATTCTTGTTTAAGTCTTGTGTCATGTTTTATGTTTGGTTTCAATTGCATATTCATCTTGTTCTTGCATTTTTCGAAAATTCATGCATTCATAGTACTCTTCATGATCTTCACGTTGTTCTTGGTAAGTCTTCTTGTTTGATCTTTGAATTTTCTTGTTTTTGTGTCTTTTCTTGTTTTTCATATGCATTTTTCGTTTGTTAGAGTCCAAGCATTAAAGATTTCTAAGTTTGGTGTCTTGCATGTTTTCTTTTCTTGAAAATTTTTCAAAAATAAGTCTTGATGTTCATCTTGATATTCAAAGTGTTCTTGGTGTTCATTTTGACATTCATAGTGTTCTTGCATGCATTATGTGTTTGATCCAAAATTTTCATGTTTTAGGTCAAATTTGTGTTTTTCTCCCTCATCATTAAAAATTCAAAAATAAAAAAAGTAAAGTATCTTTTCCTTTTTTCTCTCAAAATTTCAAAAATTTGAGTTGACTTAGTAAAAAATTTTTAAAACTTAGCTATTTCTCATAAGTTAAGTCGAATTTTCAATTTTAAAAATCTTATCTTTTCAAAATCTTTTTCAAAAATCAAATCTTTTTTACTTTTATCTTATGATTTCCGAAAATTTAAAACTATTTTTCAAAATCTTTTTCTTATTTTATTTCAAATTTTTGAAACTTAACTAACAAGTAATGTGATTGATTCAAAAATTTGAAGTTTGTTACTTTATTGTTAATCAATCTTTAAATTCTAGAGTCATATCTTTTAGTTTCTTGTTAGTCAAGTAATTAATTTTAATTTTAAAAATTAAATCTTTTTCAAAATATCTTTTCTATCATATCTTTTTCAAAATTTTATCTTTTTCAAAAATTTGATTTAAAAATATCTTTTCTAACTTCTTATCTTTTCAAAATTGAATTTCAAATCTTTTTCAACTAACTAGTTGACTTTTTGTTTGTTTTAACTATATCCTATCTTTTCAAAACCACCTAACTACTTTTCCCTCTCTAATTTTCAAAAACTTCTCCCTCTTTTTTCAAATTTCTTTTAATTAATTAATGGTTTTAAATTTTAATTTTAATTTTATTCTCCTTTAATTTTCGAAAATCACTAACTACTTTTTCAAAATTTATTTTCGAAAATTTCTCCCTTTCTCATCTTATTCTATTTATTTATTCATTCACTAACACTTCTCTTCATCTCAAATCTCAGCTCCTATCCTCACCCTTGTCTTTGGATTATTCATTCTTCTTCACTCTTAGTCCCTTTCTTCTTCTACTAACATAAAGGATTCTCTATATTGTGACATAAAGGATTTCTCTTCCTTTTCTATTCTCTTCTTTCTCATATGAGCAGGAACAAGGAAAAAGACATTCTTGTCGAAGCTGATCCTGAACCTGAAAGGACTCTGAAGAGGAAACTAAGAGAAGTTAAATTACAACAATCTAGAGACAACCTTACTGAAATTTTCGAACAAGAAAAGGATATGGCAGCCGAACCCAACCACAATAATGAAAGGAGGATGCTTGGTGATTACACTACACCTACTTCCAAGTTTGATGGAAGAAGCATCTCAATTCCTGCCATTAGAGCAAACAATTTTGAGCTGAAACCTCAACTAGTTGCTCTAATGCAACAAAACTGCAAGTTTCATGGACTTCCATCAGAAGATCCCTACCAGTTTTTAACTGAGTTCTTGCAGATCTGTGAGACTGTTAAGACTAATGCAGTAGATCCTGAAGTCTACAGGCTCATGCTTTTCCCTTTTGATGTAAGAGACAGAGCTAGAAGATGGTTGGACTTACAACCTAAGGATAGCCTGGACTCTTAGGATAAGCTGGCCATGGCCTTCTTGGTTAAATTCTTTCTTCCTCAAAAGCTGAGCAAGCTTAGAGTGGATGTTCAGACCTTCAAGCAAAAAGATGGTGAATCCCTCTATGAAGCTTGGGAAAGATATAAGAAAATGACCAAAAAGTGTCCTTCTGACATGTTTTCAGAGTGGACCATGATAGATATATTCTATTATGGTCTATCTGAGTTCTCTAAGATGTCATTGGACCATTCTTCAGGTGGATCTACTCACCTAAAGAAAATGCCTGCAGAAGCTCACGAACTTATTGAAATGGTTACAAATAACCAATTCATGTACACTTCTGAGAAGAATTCCGTGAATAATGGGATGCTCAGAGGAAGGGAGTTCTTTAATTTGTTGCTCTGAATGCCATATTGGCTCAGAACAAAATGTTGACTCAGCAAGTCAACATGATTTCTCAAAGTCTGAATGGATGGCAAAATGCATCCAACAGTACTAAAGAGGCATCTTCTGAAGAAGAAGCCTATGATCCTGAAAACCCTGCAATGGCAGAGGTAAATTACATGGGGGAAGCCTTTGGCAACACCTATAATCCCTCATAGGGAAATCATCCAAATTTCTCATGAAAGAATCAACAAAAGCCTCAACAAGGCTTTAATAATGGTGGAAGAAATAGGTTTAGCAATAGTAAACCTTTTCCATCATCTTCTCAGCAATAGACAGAGATTTCTGAGCAGAGCACCTCTAACTTAGCAACCATAGTCTCTGACCTGTCTAAGGCCACTTTAAGTTTCATGAGTGAAATAAGGTCCTCCATAAGAAATTTAGAGGCACAAGCGGGCCAGCTGAGTAAGAAAGTTACTGAAACTCCTCCTAGCTCTCTCCCAAGCAATACTGAAGAGAATCCAAAAAGAGTGTGCAAGGCCATTGACATAATCAACATGGCCGAACCTAGAGTGGAAGGAGAGGACGTGAATCCCAATGAGGAAGACCTCAGGGGACGTCTCTTAAGCAAGAAGGAGTCCCTTATTGAGGACTTAAAGGAATCTGAAGGTCATATAGAGACCATAGAGATCCCATTAAACCTCCTTCTGCCATTCATGAGCTCTGAAAACTATTCTTCCTTTGAAGAAGATGAAGATGTAGCTGGAGAGCAAGTTGCTCAATATCTAGGAGCTATCATGAAGCTGAATGCTAAGTTGTTTGGTAATGAGACTTGGGAAGGTGAACCTCCCTTGCTCATTGGTGAACTAGATACATGGGTTCAGCAAACTTTATCTCAAAAGACACAAGATCCTGGTAAATTATTAATACCCTGTACCATAGGCACCATGACCTTTGAAAAGGCTTTGTGTGACTTGGGGTCAAGCATAAATCTTATACCACTCTCTGTAATGGAGAAGCTGGGGATCATTGAGGTACAGCTTGCCATATTCTCATTACAAATGGCAGATAAGTCAGTAAGACAGGCGTATGGAATGGTAGAGGACGTGTTGGTAAAGGTTGAAGGCCTTTACATCCCTGCTGATTTCATAATCTTAGACACTAGGAAGGAGGAGGATGAATGCATCATCCTTGGAAGACCTTTCCTAGCCACAGCAGGAGCTGTGATAGATATTAACAGAGGATAATTAGTCCTTCAATTGAATGGGGACTACCTTGTGTTTAAGACCCAAGGGTGTTCCTCATTAACAATAGAGAGGAAGCATGAAAAGCTTCTCTCAGTACAGAGTCAAACAGAGCCCCCACAATCAAATTCTAATTTTGGTGTTGGGAGGCCACAGCCAAACTCTAAGTTTGGTGTTGAATCCCCACATTCAAACTCTAAGTTTGGTGTTGGGAGTCTACAACATTAACCTGATCACCTGTGAGGCTCCATGAGAGCCCACTGTCAAGCTATTGACATTAAAGAAGCGCTTATTGGGAGGGAACCCAATTTTTATTTATCTAATTCTATTTTTATTTTTATTTTTCTTTTATGTTTTATTAGGATCATGATCATGTGGAGTCACAAAATAATTACAAAAATTAAAAACAGAATCAAAAACAGCAGAAAAAAAGCACACCCTAGAGAAAGGTCTTACTGGCGTTTAAACGCCAGTAAGGAGCATCTGGCTGGCGTTCAACACCAGAACAGAGCATGGATCTGACGTTGAACTCCAGAAATAAGCAACAACCTGGCGTATAAACGCTAGGGATACACCCTGAGGAAAGCTGGCGCTGAATGCCAGAAGCAAGCATGGAACTGGCGTTCAACGCCAGAAACATGCTGCAAATGGGCGTTGAACGCCCAAAACAAGCATGAAGCTGGCGTTCAATGCTAGAAACAAGCATCAATCTGGCGTTGAACGCCAGGATCACATGAATAGGGCATTTTACACGCCTAATTGGTGCAGGGATGTAAATCCTTGACACCTCAGGATCTGTGGACCCCACAGGATCATCTTAGGATCTGTGGACCCCAAAGGATCCCCACCTACCTCAACTCACGTTCTCTCCTCTTCACACAATCCAATACCACTCTTCCCCAAAACCCTTCACCAATCACCTCAATCTCTCTTCCCCATCACCTCTTTACCACTCATATCCTTCCACTCTTCCTCATAAATCGCACCTACCTTCAATATTCAAAATCAACCAAACCCACCCTAAATAACCGAACCTACTTCCTCTCCCTCCACTATATAAACCCCTCCATTCTTCTTCATTTTCACACAGTACAACCCTCTCTTCTCCTCCTTGGCCGAAACATAACCCTCTCTCCCTCTCCTCTATATTTTTTTCTTCTTCATCTATTCTTTCTTCTCTTGCTCGAGGGCGAGCAATATTCTAAGTTTGGTGTGGTAAAAGCATAGCTTTTTTTGTTTTTCCATAACCACATATGGCACCTAAGGCCGGAGAAACCTCTAGAAAAGGGAAAGGGAAGACAAAAGCTTCCACCTCCGAGTCATGGGAGATGGAGAGATTCATCTCTAAAGCCCATCACTAAGAAGGGGATGGAGCAAACAAGAGAGCCCACTCATGGATCCCAAGAGGCGCATGAGGAAGCTCATCACCAAGAAATCCCAGAGATGCCTCAAGGGATGCACTTTCCTCCCAACAACTATTGGAACAACTCAACACTTCTCTAGAAGACTTGAGTTACAATATGGATCAATTAAGGGTGGAGCATCAAGAACACTCCATCATTCTCCATGAAATTAGAGAAGATCAAAGAGCAATGAGGGAGGAGCAACAAAGGCAAGGAAGAGACATAAAAGAGCTCAAGGACATCATAGGTTCTTCAAGAAGAAAGTGCCACCATCACTAAGGTGGACTCATTCCTTGTTCTTATTTCTCTGTTTTTTGATTTTTAAGCTTTATGTTATCTATGTTTGTGTCTTTATTACATGATCATTAGTATGTAGTAACTATGTCTTAAACCTATGAATAATTCCATGAATCATTCAACTTTCTTAAATGAAACATGTTTTTAATACAAAAGAACAAGAAGTACATGAGTTTCAAATTTATCCTTGAATTTAGTTTAATTATATTGATGTGGTGACAATACTTTTTGTTTTCTGAATGAATGCTTGAACAGTGCAAACTTTTGATCTTGTTGTTTATGAATGTTAAAATTGTTGGCTCTTGAAAGAATGATGAACAAAGAGAAATGCTATTGATAATATGAAAAATCATGAAATTGATTCTTGAAGCGAGAAAAAGCAGTGAATAGCAAAAGCTTGCGAAAAAAAAAGTGGCGAAAAAATATAGAAAGAAAAAGAAAAAGCAAGCAGAAAAAGCCAATAGCCCTTAAAACCAAAAGGCAAAGGTAAAAAGGATCCAAGGCTTTGAGCATCAATGGATAGGAGGGCCCAAGGAAATAAAATCCAGGCCTAAGCGGCTAAATCAAGCTTTCCCTAACCATGTGCTTGTGGCATGCAGGTCCAAGTGAAAAGCTTGAGACTGAGTGGTTAAAGTCGTGATCCAAAGCAAAAGAGTGTGCTTAAGAGCTCTGGACACCTCTAACTGGGGACTTTAGCAAAGCTGAGTCACAATCTGAAAAGGTTCACCCAGTCATGTGTCTGTGGCATTTATGTATCCGGTGGTAATACTGGAAAACAAAGTGCTTAGGGCCACAGCCAAGACTCATGAAAGTAGTGTGTTTAAGAATCAACAAATTTAACAAGGAGAATCAATAACACTATTTGAAATTCTAAGTTCCAAGAGAAGCCAATCATTCTAAACTTCAAAGGATAAAGTGAGATGCCAAAACTGTTCAGAAGCAAAAAGCTACAAGTCCCGCTCATCTAATTAGAATTAATATTCAGTGATATTCTGAGCTTTATAGTATATTCTCTTCTTTTTATCCTAATTGATTTTTAGTTGCTTGAGGACAAGCAACAATTTAAGTTTGGTGTTGTGTTGAGCGGATAATTTATACACTTTTTGGCATTGTTTTTAAGTCGTTTTTAGTAGGATCTAGCTACTTTTAGGGATGTTTTCATTAGTTTTTATGCTAAATTCACATTTCTGGACTTTACTATGAGTTTGTGTGTTTTTCTGTGATTTCAAGTATTTTTTGGCTGAAATTGAGGGACCTGAGCAAAACTCTGATAAAAGGTTAACAAAGGACTGCTGATGTTGTTGGAATCTGACCTCCCTGCACTCGAAATCGATTTTCTGGAGCTACAGAACTCCAAATGGCGCGCTCTCAACGGAGATGAAAATTAGACATCCAGAGCTTTCCAGAAATATATAATAGTTCATACTTTATTCGAGACTAGATGACGTAAACTGGCGCTCAACGCCAGTTCCATGCTTCATTCTGGAGTCAAACGCCAGAAACATGTCACGAACCAGAGTTGAACGCCAAAAACACGTTACAACTTGGCGTTCAACTCCAAAAGAAGCCTCTGCACGTGTAAAGCTCAAGCTCAGCCCAAGCACACACCAAGTGGGCCCCAGAAGTGGATTTCTGCATCAATTACTTACTTCTGTAAACCCTAGTATAAATAGGACATTTTATTATTGTATTAGACATCCTGGATTGTATTTTTTATCCTGTGATCACGTTCATGGGGACTGGCCATTCCGCCATGCCTGGACCATTATCACTTATGTATTTTCAATGGTAGAGTTTCTACACACCATAGATTAAGGGTGTGGAGCTCTGCTGTACCTCGAGTTTTAATGCAATTACTACTATTTTCTATTCAATTCAGTTTATTCATGTTCTAAGATATTCGTTGCACTTCACCATGACGAATGTGATGATCCATGAAACTCATCATCATTCTCACCTATGAACGCGTGACTAACAACCACTTCCATTCTACCATAGACCGGGCGCATATCTCTTGGATTCCTTAATCAAAATCTTCGTGGTATAAGCTAGAATTGATGGCGGCATTCATGAGAATCCAGAAAGTCTAAACCTTGTCTGTGGTATTCCGAGTAGGATTTAGGGATTGAATGACTGTGACGAGCTTCAAACTCGTGATTGTTGGGCATGGTGACAAACGCAAAAGAATAAAGGGATTATATTCCGACATGATCGAGAACCGACAGATAATTAGCCGTTCCGTGACAGAGCATTTGGACCTTTTTCACTGAGAGGATGGGATGTAGCCATTGACAATAGGGATGCCCTACATACAGCTTGCCATGGAAAGAAGTAAGAAGGATTGGATGAAGGTAGTAGGAAAGCCGAGATTCAAAAGGAGCACAGCATCTTCATACGCCTATCTGAAATTCTCATCAATGATTTACATAAGTATTCCTATCTTTATTTTCTGTTTATTTATTATTATTATTCGAAAAATCCATAACCATATATTATTCGCCTAACTGAGAATTTACAAGATGGCCATAGCTTGCTTCATGCCAACAATCTCTGTGGGATCGACCCTTACTCACGTAAGGTTTATTACTTAGATGACCTAGTGCACTTGTGGTGGACGAAATTGTGATCCTCAAAGTTGGTCTCTTTGTATTTGTGTGAAATCAAAATTACCCCAAAGAGATCATGGTGTGATGAATTGGGATCTTAATAATCCCTGGTGTGATCATAACTCCGTTCAACTTAACCAGCAAGTGTACTGGGTCATCCAAGTAATACCTTACGTGAGTAAGGGTCGATCCCACAGAGATTGTTGGTATGAAGCAAGCTATGGTCACCTTGTAAATCTCAGTTAGGCAGATTAAATTAGTTTATGATGAGTTTGAAAATTAATAATAAATAGAAAATAAAAGGGATAGAAATACTTATGTAAATCAATAGTGGGAATTTCAGATAGGCGTATGGAGATGCTGTGCTCCTCTTGAATCTCTACTTTCTTATTACATTCATCCAATCCTTCTTACTCCTTTCCATGGCAAGCTGTATGTAGGGCATCACCGT
>NW_026264910.1:1145490-1146426 GCF_000817695.3 Arachis duranensis
ACTAGCTACTAGGGTTTACATGAGTAAGTAATTGATGCATAAATCCACTTCCGGGGCCCACTTGGTGTATGCTTGGGCTGAGCTTGATCTATCCACGAGCTGAGGCTTTTCTTGGAGTTGAACTCCAACTTATAACGTGTTTTGGGCGTTCAACTCCGGATCATGACGTGTTTCTGGCGTTTAACTCCAGACAGCAGCATGTCCTTGGTGTTCAACGCCAAGTTACATCGTCAATTTCCGAAAAAAGTATGGCCTATTATATATTGCTGGAAAGCTCTGGATGTCTACTTTCCAACGCCGTTGAGAGCGCGCCATTTGAAGTTCTGTAGCTCCAGAAAATTCACTTCGAGTGCAGGGAGGTCAGATTCCAACAGCATCAGCAATCCTTTTGTCAGCCTTTTTCAGAGTTTTGCTCAAGTCCCTCAATTTCAGCCAGAAATTACCTGAAATTACAGAAAAACACACAAACTCATAGTAAAGTCCAGAAATGTGAATTTAACATAAAAACTAATGAAAACATCCCTAAAAGTAGCTAGATCTTACTAAAAACTACTTAAAAACAAGCCAAAAAACGTATAAATTATCTCTCATCACAACACCAAACTTAAATTGTTGCTTGTCCCCAAGCAACTGAAAATCAATTAGGATAAAAAGAAGAGAATATACTATAAATTCCAAAATACCAATGAACATTAATTCTAATTAGATGAGTGGGACTTGTAGCTTTTTGCTTCTGAACAGTTTTGGCATCTCACTTTTTCCTTTGAAGTTTAGAATGATTGGCTTCTCTAGGAACTTAGAATGTCAGATAGTGTTATTGACTTTCCTAGTTAAGCATGTTGATTCTTGAACACAGCTACTTATGAGTCTTGGTCGTGGCCCTAAGCATTTTGTTTTCCAGTATTACCACCAGATACATAAATGCCACAGACACAT
>NW_026264910.1:1147547-1148267 GCF_000817695.3 Arachis duranensis
CATCCTCTAGCCACAGGCTTGAGGTCCAGTCTTCTTAGTTGAACTGGCTTGCCTTTGGAGTCTATCTTCCATTGAGCTCCTCCCACACATATGTCCGTAAGGACTTGGTCCACCCTTTGATTAAAGTTGACCCTTCTAGTGCAGGGGCGTTCATCTCCTTGCATCATAGGCAAGTGAAACGCCAACCTCACATTTTCCAGACTAAAATCTAAGTATTTCCCCCGAACCATTGTGAGATAATTCTTTGGATTCGGGTTCATACTTTGATCATGGTTCCTAGTGATCCATGCATTGGCATAGAACTCTTGAACCATTTAGATTCCGACTTGTTGAATGGGGTTGGTGAGAACTTCTTGTTGCATGGGGTTGGTTAAGACTTCCCAACCTCTTCTTCGGATTTCATGTCGGATCTCCGGATACTCATTCTTCTTGAGATTGAAAGGAACCTCAGGGATCACCTTCTTCTTTGCCACGACATCATAGTAGTGGTCTTGATGGCTCTTGGAGATGAATCTTTCCATCTCCCATGACTCGGAGGTGGAAGCTTTTGTCTTCCCTTTTTCTTTTCTAGAGGATTCTCCAGCCTTAAGTGCCATTGATGGTAGTGGAAAACAAAAAAGATTGTGCTTTGACCACACCAAACTTAAAATATTGCTCGTCCTCGAGCAAGAGAAGAAAGAAGAAGAAGAAGAAGAAGAAGAAGAAGAGAATATGGTAGAG
>NW_026264910.1:1148324-1149620 GCF_000817695.3 Arachis duranensis
GGCCAAGGTAAAGAAGAGGGGGTTGTGTTGTGTGAAAATGAAGTAGAATGGAAGGGTATATATAGGGAGGGGGGAGGGTGTAGGTTCGGCCATTTAGGGTGGGAATGGGTGGGAAAGATTTTTGAATTTTGAAGGTAGGTAGGGTTTTTATGAAAGAGTGGACGGATGTGAGTGGTGAATAGGTGATTAGGAAGAGAGATTGAGGTGATTGGTGAAGAATTTTTGGGAAGTGTGACATGTGGGGGATACTCATCACAAAATAGGATTAGGAGGTAAGGTGGGAATATGTTAGGTGGGGATCCTGTGGGGTCCACAGATCCTGAGGTGTCAAGGAATTCCATCCCTGCACCAAATAGGCATGTAAAATGCCTTTGCACACCATTCTGGCGTTTAAATGCCGAGTGGTGCACGTTCTGGGCATCCAACGCCCATGTAAAGCATGTTTCTGGCATTGAACGCCAGTTTCATGCTTGTTACTGGCGTTCAGCGCCAGCTTTTTCCTCTAAGCACATTCCTGGCGTTCAGCGCCAGAATGTTGCTTGTTTCTGGCGTTCAGCGCCAGATTCATGCTCTGTTCTGGCGTTGAACGCCATCCAGATGCATCTTACTGGCGTTGAATGCCAGCCTGTGCTTCCTCCAGGGTGCGAATTTTTTTCTGCTGTTTTTGCTTCTGTTTTTAATTTTTATGATTTTTTTATGACTCCACATGATCATGTACCTAATAAAACACAAAATAACAATAAAATAAAAATTAGATAAATAAAATTGGGTTGCCTCCCAACAAGCGCTTCTTTAATGTCAATAGCTTGACAGTGGCTCTCATGGAGCCACAAAGGTGATCAGGTCAATGTTGTATAGTCCCAATACCAAACTTAGAGTTTGGATATGGGATCTTAACATCAAACTTAGAGTTTGGTTGTGGCCTCACAACACCAAACTTAGAGTTTGACTGTGGGGGCTCTTCTTGACTCTGAACTGAGAGAAGCTCTTCATACTTACTCTCTTTTGTCTCAGAGGGATGGCCTTGTACCTTAAACACAAGGTAGTCCCCATTCAATTGAAGGACTAATTCACCTCTGTTGACATCTATCACAGCTCCTGCTGTGGCTAGGAAAGGTCTTCCAAGGATGATGCATTCATCTTCTTCCTTCCTAGTGTCTAAGATTATGAAATCAGCAGGGATGTAAAGGCCTTCAAACTTTACTAACACGTCCTCCACTATTCCATAAGCTTGTCTCAATGACTTGTCTGCCAATTGTAATGAGAACAAGGCAGGTTGTACCTCAATGATCCCCA
>NW_026264910.1:1149699-1152593 GCF_000817695.3 Arachis duranensis
TGACCCCAGATCACACAGAGCTTTTGCAAAGGTCATGGTGCCTATGGTACAAGGTATTAAGAACTTGCCAGGATCTTGTTTCTTTTGAGGTAGAGTTTGCTGAATCCAGGTATCTAGTTCACTAATGAGCAAGGGAGGTTCACTTTCCCAAGTCTCATTACCAAACAGCTTGGCATTCAGTTTCATGATAGCTCCTAAATATTGAGCAACTTGCTCTCCAGTCACATCTTCATCCTCTTCAGAGGAAGAATAGTCTTCAGAGCTCATGAATGCCAGAAGGAGATTTAATGGAATCTCTATGGTCTCTGTATGAGCCTCAGATTCCTGTGGATCCTTAATAGGAAACTCCTTCTTGCTTGAGGGACGTCCCAGGAGGTCTTTCTCACTAGGATTCTCGTCCTCCTCCTCCCTTGTGCATTCGGCCATATTGATTACATCAATGACCTTGTACTCTCCTTTTGGATTTTCTTCTGTATTGCTTGGGAGAATACTGGGAGGAGTTTCAATGATTTTTTTACTCAGCTAGCCCACTTGTGCCTCCAGATTTCTAATGGAGGATCTTGTTTCACTCATGAAACTGAAAGTGGCCTTTGACAGATCAGAGACTAAATTGGCTAAATTAGAAGTGTTTTGTTCAGAATTCTCTGTCTGTTGCTGAGAAGATGATGGGAAAGGCTTGCTATTGCTCAGCCTATTGTGTCCACCATTGTTAAAGCCTTGTTGAGGCTTTTGTTGATCCTTCCATGAGAAATTTAGATGATTTCTCTATGATGAGTTATAGGTGTTTCCATAGGGTTCACCCATGTAATTAACCTCAGCCATGGCAGGGTTCTCAGGATCATAAGCTTCTTCAGAAGCTGCCTCTTTAGTACTGTTGGATGCATGTTGCCATCCATTCAGATTTTGAGAGATCATGTTGACCTGTTGAGTCAACACTTTGTTCTGAGCCAATATGGCATTCAGAGTGTCAATCTCAAGAACTCCTTTCTTCTGATTTGTCCCATTGTTCACAGCATTTCTTTCAGATGTGTACATGAATTGGTTGTTTGCAACCATGTCAATGAGTTCTTGAGCCTCTTCAGGCGTTTTCTTTAGGTGAATTGATCCACCTGCAGAATGGTCCAATGACATTTTCGAAAATTCAGATAGGCCATAATGGAATATATCTAATATGGTCCATTCTGAAAACATGTCAGATGGACATCTTTTGGTCAGCTGCTTGTATCTTTCCCAAGCTTCATAGAGGGATTCACCATCTTTTTGTTTGAAGGTTTGAATATCCACTTTCAGCTTGCTCAGCTTTTGAGGAGGAAAGAATTTATCCAAGAAGGCAGTGACCAGCTTATCCCAGGAGTCCATGCTATCCTTGGGTTGTGAATCCAACCATATTCTAGCTCTATCTCTTACAGCAAAAGGAAAAAGCATGAGTCTGTAGACTTCAGGATCAACTCCATTCGTCTTTACAGTCTCACAGATCTGCAAGAACTCAGTTAAAAACTGATAAGGATCTTCAGATGGAAGTCCATAAAACTTGCAGTTTTGTTGCAATAAGGCAACTAGCTGAGGTTTCAGCTCAAAGTTGTTGGCTCCAATGGCAGGAATGGAGATGCTTCTTCCATCAAACTTGGACGTTGGCTTTGTGAAGTCACCAAGTATTCTCCTTGCATTATTATTATTTTCGGCTGACATCTCCTTCTCTTGTTCTAATATTTCTGAAAGGTTACCTTTAGATTGTTGTAATTTAGCTTCTCTTAATTTTCTCTTCAGAGTCCTTTTAGGTTCTGGATCAATTTCAACAAGAGTGCCTTTTTCCTTGTTCCTGCTCATATGGAAGAGAAGAAAATAAGAAAAGAAGAGGAATCCTCTATGTCACAGTATAGAGATTCCTTTATGTTAGTAGAAGAAGAAAGGGGAGAAGAGTGAAGAAGAATCCAAACTCAAGGGATAGATTGGGTTCGGATCTTTAGATGAAGAGAGGTGAAGAGAGGTGTTAGTAAATAAATAATTAAATAGAACAAGAAAAGAGATGGAGAATTTCGAAAATAATTTAAAAAAAGGGGTTAGTAATTTTCGAAAATTAGAGATAAGATAAGATTAAAATTAAAATTTAAAACAAAAAAGAATTTTTGAAAAAGAGAGAAGTATTTTCGAAAATTAGAGAGGGATAGGTAGTTAGTTGGTTTTGAAAAAGATAGGAATAAACAAAAAGTTAGTTAGTTGATTGAAAAAGATATTAAAATCAAATTTTGAAAAGATAAGAAGATAAGAGGTTAGATAAGATATTTTGAAATCAAATTTTGAAAAAGATAAAATTTTTGAAAAAGATAAGATAAAAGATAAAAAGATCTAATTTTTTACAATGACTTAACTAACAAGAAACTACAAGATAAGATTCTAGAACTTAAAGATTGAACCTTTCTTAACAAGAAAGTAACAAACTTCAAATTTTTTAACCAATCACATTAATTGTTAGCTAATTTTCGAAAATTAGATGTAAAGATAAGAAAGAGGTTTTGAAAATATTTTGAAAAAGATTTTTGAAATTTTTGAAAAAATAGAAAAAAATGAAAAAGATATAATTTTTGAAAAAGATTTTGAAAATATAAGATTTTTTTAAATTTGAAAATTTGACTTGACTTGTGAGAAACAACTAATTTTAAAAATTTTTGACCAAGTCAACCCAAAATTTCGAAATTTTGGAGGGAAATAAGAAAAAGATATTTTTTTTTATTTTTGAAATTTTAAAGATGAGAGAGGAAAACATAAAAAATGACCCAAAATATGAAAATTTTGGATCAAACACATAATGCATGCAAGAACACTATGAATGTCAAGATGAACACCAAGAACACTTTGAAGATCATGATGAACATCAAGAACATGATTTTGAAAAA
>NW_026264910.1:1152706-1153028 GCF_000817695.3 Arachis duranensis
CACATGAAAAACAACAAACAACACAAAACAAGAAATCATCAAGATCAAACAAGAAGACTTGTCAAGAACAACTTGAAGATCATGAAGAACACTATGAATGCATGAGATTTTCGAAAAATGCAAGAAAAATTTTTTAAAGCATGCAATAGACACCAAACTTAAAAATTGACTCAATACTCAAACAAGAAACACAAAATATTTTTGGTTTTTATGATTTTATGATTTTTTTTGGATTTTTATTAATTTTTTCTTTCGAAAAAAATTTTGGAAAAACGAAAAAGAAAAGAAAAATTTTGAAAAAGATTTTTGAAAAGAAAATTAC
>NW_026264910.1:1153128-1154398 GCF_000817695.3 Arachis duranensis
ATACTCGAACAATCCCCGGCAACGGCGCCAAAAACTTGGTGGACGAAATTGTGATCCTCAAAGTTGGTCTCTTTGTATTTGTGTGAAATCAAAAATACCCCAAAGAGATCATGGTGTGATGAATTGGGATCTTAATAATCCCTGGTGTGATCATAACTCCGTTCAACTTAACCAGCAAGAGTACTGGGTCATCCAAGTAATACCTTACGTGAGTAAGGGTCGATCCCAAAGAGATTGTTGGTATGAAGCAAGCTATGGTTACCTTGTAAATCTCAGTTGTTGGAATAGAATCCATTGATTCTTTTGGTCTGTCACTAATGCCCAGCCTTCAGGAGTTTGAAGCTCATCACAGTCATTCAATCCCAGAATCCTACTCGGAATACCATAGACAAGGTTTAGACTTTCCGGATCCTCATGAATGCCGCCATCTATCTAGCTTATACCACGAAGATTCTGTTGGGGAATCTAAGAGATATGCGCCCGGCCTAAGGTAGAACGGAAGTGGTTGTCAGTCACGCGCGTTCATAAGTGAGAATGACGATGAGTGTCACGGATCATCACATTCATCAAGTTGAAGTGCAACGTATATCTTGGAATAAGAATAAAAGAGAATTGAATAGAAAGTAATAGTAATTGTATTGAAACTTGAGGTATAGCAGAGCTCCACACCCTTAATATACGGTGTGCAGAAACTCCACTGTTGAAAATACATAAGTGAAAGGTTCAGGCATGGCCGAATGGCCAGCCCCCTGAATAATCAAAAGACCGAATGGCCGAAGACTACAAAGTCAAAAGATTAAACTGTCAAAAGATGTCTAATACAATATTAACTTATCCTTTTTATACTAGACTAGCTACTAGGGTTTACATGAGTAAGTAATTGATGTATAAATCCACTTCCGGGGCCCACTTGGTGTATGCTTGGGCTGAGCTTGATCTATCCACGAGCTGAGGCTTTTCTTAGAGTTGAACTCCAAGTTATAACGTGTTTTGGGCGTTCAACTCCGGATCATGACGTGTTTCTGGCGTTTAACTCCAGACAGCAGCATGTACTTGGTGTTCAACGCCAGGTTACGTCCTCAATGTCCTAATAAAGTATGGACTATTATATATTGCTGGAAAGCTCTGGATGTCTACGTTTCAACGCCGTTGAGAGCGCGCCATTTGAAGTTTTGTAGCTCCAGAAAATCCACTTCGAGTGCAGGGAGGTCAGATTCCAACAGCATCAGCAGTCCTTTTGTCAGCCTTTTTCAGAGTTTTGCTCAAGTCA
>NW_026264910.1:1154617-1155368 GCF_000817695.3 Arachis duranensis
CCGCTCATCACAACACCAAACTTAAATTGTTGCTTGTCCCCAAGCAACTGAAAATCAATTAGGATAAAAAGAAGAGAATATCCTATAAATTCCAAAATACCAATGAACATTAATTCTAATTAGATGAGCGGGACTTGTAGCTTTTTGCTTCTGAACAGTTTTGGCATCTCACTTTTTCCTTTGAAGTTTAGAATGATTGGCTTCTCTAGGAACTTAGAATGTTGGATAGTGTTATTGACCTTCCTAGTTAAGCATGTTGATTCTACATATGAGTCTTGGCCGTGGCCCTAAGTACTTTGTTTTCCAGTATTCCCACCGGATACATAAATGCCACAGACACATGACTGGGTGAACCTTTTCAGATTGTGACTCAGCTTTGCTAAAGTCCGCAGTTAGAGATGTCCAGAGCTCTTAAGCACACTCTTTTTGCTTTGGATCACGACTTTAACCACTCAGTCTCAAGCTTTTCACTTGGGCCTTCATGAGACAAGCACATGGTTAGGGACAGCTTGATTTAGCCGCTTAGGCCTGGATTTTATTTCCTTGGGCCCTCCTATCCATTGATGCTCAAAGCCTTGGATCATTTTTACCCTTGCCTTTTGGTTTTAAGGGCTATTGGCTTTTTCTGCTTGCTTTTTCTTTTTTATTTCTATTTTTTTCGCCATTTTTTTTTCGCAAGCTTCTTCTTTTTGCCTACTTTTTCTTGCTTCAAGAATCAATTTCATGATTTTTTAGATCATCAATAACATTT
>NW_026264910.1:1155566-1158952 GCF_000817695.3 Arachis duranensis
ACAATTTTCATTTAAGAGAGGTGAAGGATTAATGGATTTTATTCATAGCTTTAAGACATGGTTACTACATACTAATGATCACGAAGTAAAGACACAAAACATAGATAAACATACAACATAAAAACCGAAAAGCAGAAAGAAATAAGAACAAGGAATGAATCCACCTTAGTGGCGTCTTCTTCTTGAAGGTCCAATAATGTCCTTAAGCTCTTCTATGTCCCTTCCTTGTCTTTGTTGCTCCTCCCTCATTGCTCTTTGATCTTCTCTTGTTTCATGGAGAATGATGGAGTGCTCTTGATGTTCCACCCTTAATTGTCCCACATTGTAGCTCAAATCTTCCAAGGAAGTGTTGAGTTGTTCCCAATAGTTATTGGGAGGAAAGTGCATCCCTTGAGGCATCTCAGGGATTTCTTGATGATGAGCTTCCTCATGCATCTCTTGAGAACCGTGAAGGGTCTCTCTTGCTTGCTCCATCCTCTTCTTGGTGATGGGCTTATCCTCCTCAATGGAGATGTCTCCTTCTATGATAACTCCAGCTGAGTAACATAGATGGCAAATAAGGTGAGGAAAAGCTAGCCTTGCCATGGTGGAGGGCTTGTCGGCTATTTTGTAGATTTCATTGGAGATAACCTCATGAACTTCTACTTCCTCTCCAATCATGATGCTATGAATCATGATGGCCCGATCCATAGTAACTTCAGATTGGTTGCTAGTAGGAATGATGGAGCGTTGAATGAACTCTAACCATCCTCTAGCCACAGGCTTGAGGTCCAGTCTTCTTAGTTGAACTGGCTTGCCTGTGGAGTCTCTCTTCCATTGAGCTCCTCCCACACATATGTCCGTAAGGACTTGGTCCAACATTTGATTAAAGTTGACCCTTCTAGTGCAGGGGCGTTCATCTCCTTGCATCATGGGCAAGTGAAACACCAACCTCACATTTTCCAGACTAAAATCTAAGTATTTCCCCCGAACCATTGTGAGATAATTCTTTGGATTCGGGTTCATACTTTGATCATGGTTCCTAGTGATCCATGCATTGGCATAGAACTCTTGAACCATTAAGATTCCGACTTGTTGCATGGGGTTGGTTAAGACTTCCCAACCTCTTCTTCAGATTTCATGTCGGATCTCCGGATACACATTCCTCTTGAGATTGAAAGGGACCTCAGGGATCACTTTCTTCTTTGCCACAACATCATAGAAGTGGTCTTGATGGCTCTTGGAGATGAATCTTTCCATCTCCCATGACTCGGAGGTGGAAGCTTTTGTCTTCCCTTTTCCTTTTCTGGCCTTAGGTGCCATTGATGGTAGTGGAAAACAAAAAAGATTGTGCTTTGACCACACCAAACTTAAAATATTGCTCGTTCTCGAGCAAGAGAAGAAAGAAGAAAGAAGAAGAAGAAGAAGAAGAGAATATGGTAGAGAGGGGAAGTGTATTCGGCTAAGGGGGAGAAGATTTGGTTGTATTGTGTGAAAATGAAGTAGAATGGAAGGGTATATATAGGGAGGGGGGAGGGTGTAGGTTCGGCCATTTAGGGTGGGAATGGGTGGGAAAGATTTTTGAATTTTGAAGGTAGGTGGGGTTTATGAGGACAAGTGGATGGATGTGAGTGGTGAATAGGTGATTGGGAAGAGAGATTGAGGTGATTGGTGAAGAGTTTTTGGGAAGTGTGACATGTGGGGGATACTCATCACAAAATAGGATTAGGAGGTAAGGTGGGAATATGTTAGGTGGGGATCTTGTGGGGTCCATAGATCCTGAGGTGTCAAGGAATTCCATCCCTGCACCAAATAGGCATGTAAAATGCCTTTGCACACCATTCTGGCATTTAAATGCCGAGTGGTGCACGTTCTGAGCGTTCAACGCCCATGTAAAGCATGTTTCTGGCGTTGAACGCCAGTTTCATGCTTGTTACTAGCATTTAGCGCCAGCTTTTTCCTCTAGGTACATTCCTGGCGTTCAGCGCCAGAATGTTGCTTGTTTCTGGCATTCAACGCCAGGTTCATGCTCTGTTCTGGCGTTGAACGCCAGCCAGATGCATCTTACTGGCGTTGAACACCAGCCAGATGCATCTTACTGGCGTTGAACGCCAGCCTGTGCTTCCTCCAGGGTGCGAATTTTTTTCTGCTATTTTTGCTTCTGTTTTTAATTTTGATGATTTTTTTTGTGACTCCACATGATCATGTACCTAATAAAACACAAAATAACAATAAAATAAAAATTAGATAAATAAAATTGGGTTGCCTCCCAACAAGCGCTTCTTTAATGTCAATAGCTTGACAGTGGCTCTCATGGAGCCACAAAGGTGATCAGGTCAATGTTGTATAGTCCCAACACCAAACTTAGAGTTTGGATATGGGGTCTTAACACCAAACTTAGACTTTGGTTGTGGCCTCCCAACACCAAACTTAGAGTTTGACTGTCGGGGCTCTTCTTGACTCTGAACTGAGAGAAGCTCTTTTTACTTACTCTCTTTTGTCACAGAGGGATAGCCTTGTGCCTTAAACACAAGGTAGTCCCCATTCAATTGAAGGACTAATTCACCTCTGTTGACATCTATCACAGCTCCTGCTGTGGTTAGGAAAGGTCTTCCAAGGATGATGCATTCATCTTCTTCCTTCCTAGTGTCTAAGATTATGAAATCAGCAGGGATGTAAAGGCCTTCAACCTTTACTAACACGTCCTCCACTATTCCATAAGCTTGTCTCAATGACTTGTCTGCCAATAGTAATGAGAACAAGGGAGGTTGTACCTCAATGATCCCCAGCTTCTCCATTACAGAGAGTGGCATAAGATTTATCCCTGACCCCAGATCACATAGAGCCTTTTCAAGGGTCATGGTGCCTATGGTACAAAGTATTAAGAACTTGCCAGGATCTTGTTTCTTTTGAGGTAGAGTTTACTGAATCCAGGTATCTAGTTCATTAATGAGCAAGGGAGGTTCACTTTCCCGAGTCTCATTACCAAACAACTTGGCATTCAGCTTCATGATAGCTCCTAAATATTGAGCAACTTGCTATCTTTGTATTTGTGTGAAATCAAAAATACCCCAAAGAGATCATGGTGTGATGAATTGGGATCTTAATAATCCCTGGTGTGATCATAACTCCGTTCAACTTAACCAGCAAGTGTACTGGGTCATCCATGTAATACCTTACGTGAGTAAGGGTCGATCCCATAGAGATTATTGGTATGAAGCAAGCTATGGTCACCTTGTAAATCTCAGTTAGGCAGATTAAATTGGTTTATGATGAGTTCGAAAATTAATAATAAATAGAAAATAAAAGGGATAGAAATACTTATGTAAATCAATAGTGGGAATTTCAGATAGGCGTATGGAGATGCTGTGCTCCTCTTGAATCTCTACTTTCTTATTACATTCATC
>NW_026264910.1:1159236-1181421 GCF_000817695.3 Arachis duranensis
ACACCCTTAATCTATGGTGTGCAGAAACTCCACTGTTGAAAATACATAAGTGAAAGGTTCAGGCATGGCCGAATGGCCAGCCCCCTGAATGATCAAAAGACCGAATGGCCAAAGACTACAAAGTCAAAAGATTAAACTGTCAAAAGATGTCTAATACAATAGTAACTTATCCTATTTATACTAGACTAGCTACTAGGGTTTACATGAGTAAGTAATTGATGTATAAATCCACTTCCGGGGCCCACTTGGTGTATGCTTGGGCTGAGCTTGATCTATCCACGAGCTGAGGCTTTTCTTAGAGTTGAACTCCAACTTATAACGTGTTTTGGGCGTTCAACTCCGGATCATGACGTGTTTCTGGCGTTGAACTCCAGACAGCAGCATGTACTAGGCGTTCAACGCCAGGTTACGTAGTCAATTTCCGAATAAAGTATGAACTTCTATATATTGCTGGAAAGCTCTGGATGTCTACTTTCCATCGCCGTTGAGAGCGCACCTTTTGGAGTTTTGTAGCTCCAGAAAATCTATTTCGAGTACAGGGTGGTCAGATTCCAACAGCATCAGCAGTCCTTTTGTCAGCCTTTTTCAGAGTTTTGCTCAAGTTCCTCGATTTCAGCCAGAAATTACCTGAAATCACAGAAAAAAACACAAACTCATAGTAAAGTCCAGAAATGTGAATTTAACATAAAAACTAATGAAAACATCCCTAAAAGTAGCTTGAACTTACTAAAAACTACCTAAAAACAATGCCAAAAAGCGTATAAATTATCCGCTCATCAACTTGCTGGTTAGTTGTGTGAGGTTGTGAAGAAAGTGTTGAGTTATAAACGCACATACCAAGTTGAATGCCATTATTAGAGATCACAATTTTCTGCACCATTTATGTTGTGCTTAATTTAGTAGATTTTATCAACTTTTCCCATATTTATTCAATGAAATAGCATGATTTTGTAATTCTCCCTAAATTTGTGCTTACGTGTGAAAGCATATTTTTTAGGCCTTTAATTTGCTATGTTTTACTCATGTTAATTCCATTCAATGCCTTGATGTGTTTGTTGAGCGATTTCAGGTTCATAAGGCAAGTATTGGATGGAAGAAGTAAAAAGAAAAGCATGCAAAGTGGAAAATTCATGAAGAAATGAGCATTTGGAGAATTGAAGGCCACACACACGCGTCATCCATGCGTACACGTGAGAAGATATTTGTAAGCCACGCTCACGCGTCACCCACGCGTACGCGTGAGGAGGAATTGTTAACCAACTTTGAGCCTATGCTAAACCCACTTAGTAGCTAAATGCAAAAAATTTTAATTTAAATTAGTGAACTATTATAAAATATTTCTTGAAAAAGAAAATATTACTTCAACCAAGTAGTAGCTAAATGCACAAAATCAAATAAATATGCAAACAAACATGCAAATGCAACAATTAACAAGGAAAATAAAAGCATTGGTGTTAAGAAGAGAATAACTAACCCATGGAGATCGGTATCGACCTCCCCACACTTAAAGATTACACCTTCCTCGGTGCATGCTAAGATGTACAGGTAGATGGGTGGCTCCGCAGCTAGTGCTCTTTTTGTTCCTTTCCTTGCCGGTGGTTTGGGAGTAGCTTTCTCTTTACCTTTCTTGGTGGCCATCCTGAAAAGGGAAAAAGAAAGTAACATGTAAAGCTAGGGGTTTGAACAAGGAAGAGGATGGTATAGGTGATAATCGATGCATGGTAAAGAAGGATGTCGTTAACACATGATTAGGACTACATGTGAAAAGTTCATCAATGAAAATATAGCAAGTGCATGTAATGACAATTAAATGCAATATGTTTATTGGTATGTTGGCAAAGGCATGAGTAGCATAGATCAAGCATTAAATGCCCAACTTGATTATAATCGCTTTTAAACTAACAATCTATTTGTATTGACAATTATATTTTATTTAATAAAATATAAAAGGGATTTTATGAAAAACAGGCATTAGGGTAGTAGAAGAATATAAAATAATGCACAATGCCATACGGGTTTTTTTCACAAACACTTAGTATGCATGGTAAATAAGTTATTGAAAGTATTAAATTGAACACGCAAGCAATCCTTTAAAAAGTAATATAATATTGTCAAACAATTCCTTTAATAATCCACAAGAAAAATATAGAAATAATGACCCAAATAAATTTCTAACACCAATGAAAATAATGCAATGAATGAAAGTATGCAAATAAATTAAATGAAATAGAATGGAAGTGAAGAGGGATGAGAAGTTAGAGAGATGAAGAAAAAGAAAGGAAGAAATGAGGAAGAAAGAAATAAGAAGGGAAAAAAATTTAGATTTGGGGAAGAAAAGATAAGATATTTGGCTGATCTGAATAAGCTGTGTGCCGCTTGTGACGCGGACGCGTGGGTCACGCATTCGCGTGGTTGGCGCAATTTATGAAGTGACGCGGACGCGTGGGTCACGCGTTCGCGTGGAGTGATTTGTGCCATTAGCACGAGGGCAGCCTCGCGGTCCCGTAACTCTCTGTTTGAAACTCAATTTGCCAAATTTTTTGGGTGACGCGGTCACGTGGTTGACACGATCGCATGAATGGCCATACTTTGAAAAACGACGCGGACGCGTGGGGCACATGTTCACGTGGTAGAGCTTGTGCTACTAGCACGATTCTAGCCCCACTCCATCATAACTTGCTGCCATACACTGGTTTACATTGATTTACAGGGCCACGCGTTCGCGTGGGTAACGCGGACACGTGAGAGGCATTTTTCCCACATGACGCGGACGTGTCAGTGATGCGGTCGCGTGGATCAATTTGTGCCAAAAGCACGCCTCCAGCCAAGCTTTCGCATGACTCTCTGTAAAATCTCTTTTCTTCCTTGAGGTACATATGACATGAGCGCGTCAGCAACGCTTTCGCGTCGCGTGCGAATTTTTTTCTTTTTTTTTAATAATGCAGTATGCAGAATGAAATGCTATTATGAATGTTATGCATGATTCCAGGTCCAATCAAAACTCAAACAAAACTAAATAAAATTGAAAATGGAACGATTATACCACGGTAGGTTGTCTCCCACCTAGCACTTTTAGTTAAAGTCCTTAAGTTGGACATTTGGTAGGCTCCCTGTTATGGTGGCTTATGCTTGTACTGATCCAGGAATCCCTACTAATGTTTGTGCTTTCAATGGCGTCTGGGATCCCAAATTAGGCGCAGAAAGCCTTCAAGCAAGTTAAAGCAAGTGACAAAGCCCTAAGAGTGATGACTGTTGGAATGAATTCCGGGGTCCTAAACCTTGCTTTTACACCCGTCTTCAAGTGGATCCTGATGATTCCATACGGGTAGCAAGCAATCTGAATCCTCAGGAGAACTGTCAAATAACTTACTGTCCACTGGAGTTTCTAGTATCTCCTTACTGTCCACTGGAGTTTCTAGTATCTCTTTCATGCTACGTTCTTCATTAGATTCTCCACATGAAGCCATGGGGGTTCCTTGAGTGTCCAAACGTCTGGAAGGTAATTGATTTATTGCTTGCTCCAGTTGATGAAGTGTTGCATGAAATTGATCTACTGTTTCCTTTAGGCGAGCCTGTGATTCTTAGGTCGATGGATATGGATATGGTGCGTAAGGAAGTGGTGGTTCTTGGGAGTAATTGGATTGGAATTGGTGTGGATATGGGTTAGGGTCATATGGAGGTGAATGGTGGTTAGGGGCTTGTGAGTATGGTGGTCCAAAGTTATGTTGAGGAGGGGGTTCATAGGCATATGGTGGGGCTTGTTGGTAACTACAAGGGGGTCCACCATATCTATCATCTTGGTATGCATTATAGAATGGTCTTCGTCCATGATTTCTTGGAAGGTGTTGTTGCCTAAAGGGTTGATCAGATCCTCTTGGCTCTATCCATCTACATTGCTTTGACCTTGATGCATATTCCTGTTATAGCTTCCTCTTCCTGCAACATAGTTGTAAGCAGACTTGTAGCCAAAGGGGTGAAAGTTCATAGTAGTAGGAGAAAATTAGAAATAAAAACTAATGAAAAGAAGATATTCTGAAAAAAAAGATATAATTTATGAAAAAAAAAGATAAGATAAGATTTTGAAAAAAAGATATGATTTGTGAAAAAAATATAAGATAAGATTTTGAAATAAGATAAGATAAGATTTTGAAAAAGATATGATTTTTTTTAAAAAGATTTGAATTTTGAAATTTAAGATAAGATAAGATAAAAATTTTAAAATAAAAATTTGAAATATTTTTTTTGAAAAATATTTACAATAACCAATAATAAGGCACACGTTTACAATTCCCTGGCAATGGTGCCATTTTGAAGAACGAAATTCTCGTGCGATCTAGAATTTTCACAAATAAATTCCCATTGTAAGTATAGCTTCTAGACCGACAAGAATCCCTTTCTTACAAATGTTTAGTTGTCACAAGTAACAAACCCAATAAAATTTATAAACCGAAGTATTCAAATCTCTGGTCGTCTTCTCAAGGAATTACAGGGAAGTATGATTTATTATTGGTTATGGAAAACAGTAATTTTGGGTTTTTGAAAGGTTGAATGAGAAAAATAGATTGCAGGAATTAATAAATCAATAGCAAAGAAAACTCTTGGCGAAGTATGAAAACTGGAAGTCCTATCCTAGTTATCCTTATCAATGGTGATGAGAATTATATTTTTTTGCTCCCACTCAGTCAACCTCTAACTATGAAGGTAAGTCAAGTGGACAAATCAATTTAACACCTAAAGTCCTAGTCAATTCCTAAGGAAAGACTAGAGTTATAGGAATCTAAATCAATCAACAAAGACAACAATTATCAATCATGATGAGTTTGATAACTCAAGAGTCACCAATTAATCAACTAGAACCAAGAATATAAGAAACTAAATAAAAGTCATATGTCTGAAATACCTCAAATATTAATAAAAGAAATCAAATCCATTAAGGAAAAGTTCAAAAGTAAAATTGGGAAAATAAAACGAATATTGAACCTGAAAATTGAGAAGAAGAAATCCTAAATCCTTTAAGAGGAATCCTAATCCTAAATCATAAGAGAGAGGTGAGAGCCTCTCTCTCTCTAAAAACTACATCTAAATTATGAAAAGTGAATTATAAGTCGTCTCTGTCGTTTTTTGTGTCCTCTATGAATGGATGGACTCCCCCACTTTATAGCCTCTAATATGTGTCTTCTGGGCCAAAAACTAGGTCAAAAACAGCCTAGAAATTGCTGGTTGTGAAATCTGGTTCGTACAGGTCGCGGCAAAGTGACGCGGAGGCGTCGTCCACGCGTTTGCGTGGATTGAAATTCGTAGATGCGACGCGTGTGCGTCATCCACGCATCTGCATCACCTAACTTTAGGTTAGCTATGGCAAATTATATCATTGTGAAGCCCGAGATGTTAGCTTTCTAACGCAACTGGAACCACGTCATTTGGACCTTTGTAGCTCAACTTATGACCGTTTAAGTACGAAGAGGTCAGGCTGGACAGTTTAGCAACTTCTTCAACTTCTTGTATTCTTTCAACTTTTGCATGCTTCCTTTCCATCCTCTAAGCCATTCCTACCCTGTAATCTCTGAAATCACTTAACACACATATCAAGGCATCAAATGGTAATAAGAGAGGATTAAACATAGCAAAATTAAGACTAAAGAAGCATGCTTTCAATCATAGCGCGAAATTCGGAAGGAAAATGTAAACTCATGCAATTAGTATGAATAAGTGTATGAAAGATTGATAAAATCCACTCAATTAAGCACAAGATAAACCATAAAATAGTGGTTTATCAGTATGCAAATCAGAAATTATACTTGGCGTTAACCACACTAACGCCTTAACTACAGTGAATTATACCTAACTCAACTTCTTTCATGCAACCTGAGCTAAGCCCACTGAAATTGTAACTGCTTCAACTATGCTTAGAGGCCCACATCCAGAGACTTGCAGACTCAACTGACAATCAGAGAAGTAGTATATATAGGGGTAGTTTTGAACTAGAAAGGGAGATTGGGATCTGGGGATCCAAATTTGTAAACACTTTGTATTTTACTTTCTCTGTAATTTATTTATCTTCAATGCACTTTTCATTTTTTATTTCCTTTCCCATAGCTATGAACAACTAAAACCCTCTTCATTGGGTTAGGGAGCTCTGTTATAAATCAATGGATCAATAATAGTTTTCATTCTTCTTCCTCTTTCTTTTCTCTTGATTTGCTAGAAAGCTTTCAATCTTCATCCAATTGAAAAATTATCTCAGAAGAGAAGTTGTTCATACTTGTATTTCCTCTGAACCTTGAAAGAAGAATGAGGAAGTCATGCTAGAAAGACTTTTTCACGTTGGACTGGGTTATGGGTTGGATGGATATTGTGACATGTAATCCTACCAATACTTTGATCTAGAAAGGCATGCGGTATAATCAGTGACCGTACTTCATCTCTTCCCATGAGAAATTAGATAAAGGAATTGGGCAATTTTGAAAGCTTAGAGAGATTGGATTGCCAAGGAATTGGGATCCAATCACCTAAGATTTCCAAGAGATCAATGATTGCATCGATTGAGGAAGAGATGGGAATGAACTTGATCTGGAGGATTGTAATATCTCCTGAGCCCAATGAGCTTCCTGATGAGCGGATAATTTATATGCTTTTTGGCATTGTTTTTAGGTAGTTTTTAGTAGGATCCAGCTACTTTTAGGGATATTTTCATTAGTTTTTATGCTAAATTCATATTTCTGGACTTTACTATGAGTTTGTGTGTTTTTCTGTGATTTTAGATAATTTCTCGCTGAAATTGAGGGACTTGAGCAAAACTCTAATAAAAGGCTGACAAAGGACTGCTGATGCTGTTGGATTCTGACCTCCCTGCACTTGAAATGGATTTTCTGGAGCTACAGAACTCCAAATGCGTGCTCTCAACAGTGTTGGAAAGCAGACATCCAGAGCTTTCCAGAAATATATAATAGTCCATACTTTATTCGTGATTAGACGATGTAAACTGGCGCTCAACGCCAGTTCCATGCTGCATTCTGGAGTCAAACGCCAGAAACTTGTTACAACTTGGCGTTCAACTCCAAAAGAAGCCTCTGCACGTGTAAAGTTCAAGCTCAGCCCAAGCACACACCAAGTGGGCCCCGGAAGTGGATTTTTGCATCAATTACTTACTTCTGTACACCCTAGTAGCTAGTTTAGTATAAATAGAACTTTTTACTAGTGTATTAGTCATCTTTTGACCACATATCTGGTCCTTCTCCCTATTATTCGAATTCCTATCACATTTTGGGGGCTGGGCATTCGGCCATGCCTGGACCTTCATCACTTATGTATTTTCAACGGTGGAATTTCTACACACCATAGATTAAGGGTGTGGAGCTCTGCTGTATCTCGAGTTTTAATGCAATAACTACAATTTTCTATTCAATTCTGCTTATTCTTATTCCAAGGTATTCGTTGCACTTCAACATGATGAATGCGATGATCCGTGACACTCATCATCATTCTCACCTATGAACGCGTGACTGACAACCACTTCCGTTCTACCTTAGACCGGGCGCATATCTCTTGGATTCCTTAATTAGAATCTTCGTGGTATAAGCTAGATTGATGGCGGCATTCATGAGAATCCAGAAAGTCTAAACCTTGTCTGTGGTATTCTGAGTAGGATTCAGGGATTGAATGACTGTGATGAGCTTCAAACTCGCGGTTGTTGGGCGTGATGACAAACGCAAAAGAATCAAGGGATTCTATTCCGACATGATCGAGAACCGACAGATGATTAGCCATGCCGTGACAGAGCATTTGGACCTTTTTCACTGAGAGGATGGGATGTAGCCATTGACAACGGTGATGCCCTACATACAGCTTGCCATGGAAAGGAGTAAGAAGGATTGGATGAAGGTAGTAGGAAAGTAGAGGTTCAGAAGGAGCACAGCATCTTTATACGCCTATCTGAAATTCCCATCGATGATCTACATAAGTATTTCTGTCTTTACTTTCAGTTTATTTTTTATTATTATTCGAAAACTCTATCACCATTTATTATCCGCTTCACTGAGATTTTCGAGATGACCATAGCTTGCTTCATACCAACAATCTCTGTGGGATCGACCCTTACGTAAGGTTTATTACTTGGACGACCCACTGCACTTGCTGGTTAGTTGTGCGGAGTCGTGACTAAGTGTGATTCACGTTTGAGAGCGCTACCAATTATTTGGCGCCATTGTTGATGATCACAATTTCGTGCACCAAGTTTTTGGCACCGTTGCCGGGAATTGTTCGAGTTTGGACAACTGATGGTTCATCTTGTTGCTAAGATTAGGTAATTTTCTTTTCAAAAATTTTTCAAAAATTTATCCCTATTTTCAAAAAAATTTTGAAAATAAATTATTCTATGGCTTCAGAATTTTTAAGAATGTTGAATCCTGGCTGGCTGTAAAGCCATATCCAAATTCTTTTGGACTGAGGCTTCAACTAATCACCACAATGCATGTAATTCCATCCTAAAGCTGGCTGGCTATTAAGCCATGTCCAACCCTTGGATTGGAGCTTTAGGCTAAACATTGAAAGATTCCTGGAATTCTTTTTAAAAATTTTGAATTTCTTATTTTCTTTTTCCTATATGTTTTTTCGAAAAAAATAAAATAAAATACAAAAAAATTATAAAATGATAAAAATAAAAAATATTTTGTGTTTCTTGGTTGAGTCTTGAGTCAACTTTTAAGTTTGGTGTTAATTGCATATTCATATTATTCTTGCCTTTTTCGAAAATTCATGCATTCATAGTGTTCTTCATGATATTCAAGTTGTTCTCGGTAAGTTTTCTTGTTTGATCTCTAAATTTTCTTGTTTTGTGTCTTTTGTTGTTTTTCATGTGCATTTTTGCATTCGTAGTGTCTAAGCATTAAATATTTCTAAGTTTGGTGTCTTGCATATTTTTTTTTGCATCAAAATTTTTCAAAAATATGTTCTTGATGTTTATCATGATCTTCAAAGTGTTCTTGGTGTTCATCTTGACATTCATAGTGTTCTTGCATGCATCATGTGTTTTGATTCATAATTTTCATGTTGTGAGTCATTTTTTATGTTTTTCTCTCTCATAATTAAAAATTCAAAAATAAAAAAGATATCTTTTCCTTTTTTCTCTCAAAATTTTGAAAATTTGAGTTGACTTAGTCAAAAATTTTTAAAATTAGTTGTTTCTTGTAAGTCAAGTCAAATTTTCAAATTTTAAAAATCTTATCTTTTCAAAACTTTTTCAAAAATCAAATCTTTTTCATTTTTTATTAATTTTCAAAATTTATTTTTTTTAATATATTTTTCAAAAATCTTTTTCTTAATTTTATCTTTATTTTTGAAAATTATATTAACAAGTAATATGATTGATTCAAAAATTTGAAGTTTGTTACTTTCTTGTTAAGAAAGGTTCAATCTTTGAATTCTAGAATCATATCTTTTAGTTTCTTGTTAGTCAAGCAATCAATTTTAATTTTAAAACTTAAATCTTTTTAATCATATCTTTTTATCATATCTTTTATATCATATCTTTTTCTAAATTTTATCTTTTTCAAATATTTGATTTCAAAATATCTTCTTATCTTCTTATCTTTTCAAATTTGATTTTCAAATTTGTTTCAATTAACTAACTAACTTTTTGTTTGTTTCTTATCTTTTTCAAAACCAACTAACTACTTTTTCCTCTCTAATTTTCGAAAATCACTTCCCTCTTTTTCAAAATTTTCTTAATTAATTAATTGTTTTAAATTTTAATTTTAATTTTATTTCTTATCTTAATTCTTGAAAATCATTAACTCCTTTTCAAAAATTATTTTCGAAAATTTCTCCCTCTCTCATCTTATTCTATTTATTTATTCATTTACTAACACCTCTATTCACCTCTCTTCATCTCAAATCACTGCCTCTATCCTCACCTTTGTGTTTGGATTATTCATTCTTCTTCACTCTTATTCCCTTTCTTCTTCTACTAACAATAAGGAACCTCTTTACCGTGACATAGAGGATTCCTCTTCTTTTTCTATTCTCTTCTTTTTCGTATGAGCAGGAACAAGGAAAAAGGCATTCTTGTTGAAGCTGATCTATAACCTGAAAGGACTCTGAAGAGGGAACTAAGAGAAGCTAAATTACAACAATCCAAAGACAACCTTGCTGAAATTTTCGAACAAGAAAAGTAGATGGCAGCCGAACCCAACAACAATAATGCAAGAAGGATGCTTGGTGATTACACCACACCTACGTCCAAGTTTGATGGAAGAAGCATCTCAATTCCTACTATAGGAGCAAACAATTTTGAGCTGAAACCTCAATTAGTTGCTCTAATACAACAGAACTGCAAGTTTCATGGACTTCCATCAAAAGATCCCTACCAGTTCTTAACTGATTTCTTGCAGATCTGTGAGACTGTTAAGACTAATGGAGTAGATCCTGAAGTCTACAGGCTCATGCTTTTTCCTTTTGTTGTAAGAGACAGAGATAGAGCATGGTTGGACTCTCAACCTAAAGATAGCCTGGACTATTGGGATAAGCTGGTCACGGTTTTCTTGGCTAAGTTCTTTCCTCCTCAAAAGCTGAGCAAGCTTAGAGTGGATGTTCAGACCTTCAAACAAAAAGATGGTGAATCCCTCTATGAAGCTTGGGAAAGATACAAGCAGATGACCAAAAGATGTCCTTCTGACATGTTTTCAGAATGGACTATGATAGATATATTCTATTATGGTCTATCTAAGTTCTCTAAGATGTCACTAGACCATTCTGTAGGTGGATTCATTCACCTAAAGAAAACACCTGCAGAGGCTCAAGAACTTATTGACATGATTGCAAATAACCAGTTCATGTACACTTCTGAGAGGAATTTCATGAATAATGGGATGCCTCAAAGGAAGGGAGTTCTTGAAATTGATGCTCTGAATGCCATATTGGCTCAGAACAAAATGTTGACTCAGCAAGTCAACATGATTTCTCAAAGTCTGAATGGATGGCAAAATGCATCCAATAGGAATAAAGAGGCATCTTCTGAAGAAGAAGCTTATGATCCTGAGAACCCTGCAATAGCAGAGGTAAATTATATGGGTGAACCTTATGGAAACACCTATAACTCATCATGGAGAAATCATCCAAATTTCTCATGGAAGGATCAACAAAAGCCTCAACAAGGCTTTAATAATGGTGGAAGAAATAGGCTCAGCAATATCAAGCCTTATCCATCATCTTCTTAGCAACAGACAGAGAATTCTGAGTAGAGTACCTCTAACTTAGCAAATTTAGTCTCTGATCTGCCTAAGGCCACTTTAAGTTTCATGAGTGAGACAAGGTCCTCCATCAGAAATTTGGAGGCACAAGTGGGCCAGGTGAGTAAGAAAGTCACTCAAACTCCTTCTAGTATTCTCCCAAGCAATGCAGAAGAGGATCAGAGTGCAAGGCCATTGACATAATCAATATGGCCGAATGCACAAGGGAGGGGAAGGACGTGAATCCCAGTCAGGAAGACCTCCTGGGATGTCCTCTGAACAAAAAGGAGTTCCAAACTTAGGAACCTAAGGAATCTGAGGCTCACCTAGAGACCATAGAGATTCCATTGAACCTCCTTTTACCATTCATGAGCTCTGAGAAATATTCTTCCTCTGAAGAGGACGAAGATGTAACTAAAGAGCAAGTTGCTCAATATCTAGAAGTCATCATAAAGCTAAATGCCAAGTTATTTGGTAATGAGAGGAAGCATGAATAGCTTATCTCAATGCAGAGTCAAACAGAGCCCCCACAGCCAAACTCTAAGTTTGGTGTTGGGAGGCCACAACCAAACTCTATGTTTGGTGTTAAAACCCCATATCCAAACTCTAAGTTTGGTGTTGGGAGTCTACAACATTCACCTGATCACCTGTGTGGCTCCATGAGAGCCCACTGTCAAGCTATTGACATTAAAGAAGCGCTTATTGGGAGGCAACCCAATTTTTATTTATCTATTTTTTATTTTTATTTTTATTGTTCTTTTATGTTTTATTAGGTTCATGATCATGTGGAGTCACAAAATAAATACTAAAATTAAAAACAGAATCAAAAATAGCAGAAGAAAAAACACACCCTGGAGGAAGGACTTACTGGCGTTTAAACGCCAGTAAGGAGCATCTGGCTGGCGTTCAACGCCAGAACAGAGCATGGATCTGGCGTTGAATGCCAGAAACATGCAGCAATCTAGCATTTAAACGCCAGGATTGCACACTGAGGAAAGCTGGCGTTCAACGCCAGAAACATGTTGCAGATGGGCGTTGAACGCCCAGAATAAGCTTAGAGCTGGCATTTAACGCCAGAAACAAGCATCAATCTGGTGTTAAACGCCAGGATTGCATGCAGAGGGCCTTTTACACACTTCATTGGTGCAGGGATGTAAATCTTTGACACCTTAGGATCCGTGAATCCCACAGGATCATCTCAGGATCTGTGGACCCCACAGGATCCCCACCTACCTCAACTCACATTCTCTCTTCTTCACCAATCACCTCAATCTCTCTTCTCCATCACCTCTTCACCACTCACATCCATCCATCTTTTCCCCACCCAATCCCACCCATATGGCCGAAACATACACATCTCTCCCTCTCCTCCATATATTCTTCTCTCTCCATTCTTTCTTCTTTGCTCGAGGGCGAGCAACATTCTAAGTTTGGTGTGGTAAAAGCATAGCTTTTTTGTTTTTTCATAACCATTGATGACACCTAAGGCCACAGAAACCTCAAAAAAAAAAAAGAGAGAAAAGGGAAGACAAAAGAAATTTTTTCCACCTCTGAGTCCTGGGAGATAGAGAGATTCATCTGAAGAATCCATAGCTCAGTAGTAAAGCATTTGACTACAAATCAAGAGATCCCTGAGATACCTCAGGGGATACATCTTCCTCTACATAATTATTAGGAGCAACTAAGGATAGGAGCACCAAAATCACTAGGGATCAAGCAACAAATGCAAGGAAGATACATAAAGGAGCCCAAAAAGCACCATTGATCCTTCAAAAAGGCGCCACCCTCACTAAGGTGGACTCATTCCTCAACTTCCTTGTTCTTATCTTTGTTTTTTTATTTTATGCTATATGTGTGTCTATGTTTGTGTCTTTATTACATGATCATTAGTATTTAGTAACTATGTCTTAAGGCTATGAATAATTCCATGAATCCTTCACCTTTCTTAAATGAAACATGTTTTTAATACAAAAGAACAAGAAGTACATGAGTTTCAAATTTATCCTTGAATTTAGTTTAATTATATTGATATGGTGACAATACTTTTTGTTTTCTGAATGAATGCTTGAACAATGCATATTTTTTATCTTGTTGTTTATGAATGTTAAAATTGTTGGCTCTTGAAAGAATGATGAACAAAGAGAAATGCTATTGATAATCTAAAAAATCATGAAATTGATTCTTGAAGCAAGAAAACGCAGTGAAAAAGCAAAAGCTTGAGAAAAAAAATTGGCGAAAAAAATAGAAAGAAAAAAGAAAAAGCAAGCAAAAAAAGCCAATAGCCCTTAAAACCAAAAGGCAAGGGTAAAAAGGATCCAAGGCTTTGAGCATCAATGGATAGGAGGGCCCAAGGAAATAAATCCAGGCCTAAGCGTCTAAATCAAAGCTGTCCCTAACCATGTGCTTGTGGCATGCAAGTCCAAGTGAAAAGCTTGAGACTGAGTGGTTAAAGTCGTGATCCAAAGCAAAAAGAGTGTGCTTAAGAACCCTAGATACCTCTAACTGGGGACTTTAGCAAAGTTGAGTCACAATCTGAAAAGATTCACCCAGCTATGTGTCTGTGGCATTTATGTATCTGGTGGTAATACTGGAAAACAAAGTGCTTAGGGCCACGGCCAAGACTCATAAAAGTAGCTTTGTTCAAGAATCAACATACTTAACTAGGAGAATCAATAACACTATCTGAAATTCTAAGTTCCTATAGATTCCAATCATTCTAAACTTCAAAGGAAAAAGTGAGATGCCAAAACTGTTCAGAGGCAAAAAGCTACAAGTCCCGCTCATCTAATTAGGACTAATATTCATTGATATTTTGGAATTTATAGTATATTCTCTTCTTTTTATCCTATTTGATTTTCAGTTGCTTAGGGACAAGCAACAATTTAAGTTTGGTGTTGTGATGAGCGGATAATTTATACGCTTTTTGGCATTATTTTTTGGTAGTTTTTAGTAGGATCCAGCTACTTTTAGGGATGTTTTCATTAGTTTTTATGCTAAGTTCACATTTCTGGACTTTACTATGAGTTTGTGTGTTTTTCTGTGATTTCAGATAATTTCTGGCTGAAATTGAGGGACCTGAGCAAAACTCTGATAAAAGGCTGACAAAGGACTGCTAATGTTGTTGGATTCTGACATCCCTGCACTCAAAATGGATTTTCCGGAGCTACAGAATTCCAAATGGCGCGCTCTCAATAGTGTTGGAAAGCAGACATCCAGAGCTTTCCAAAAATATATAATAGTCCATACTTTATTTGCGATTAGACGACGTAAACTGGCGCTCAACACCAGTTCCATATTGCATTCTGGAGTCAAACGCCAGAAACACGTCACGAACCAGAGTTGAACGCCAAAAACACGTTACAACTTGGCGTTCAACTCTAAAAGAAGCCTCTGCACGTGTAAAGTTCAGGCTCAGTTCAAGCACACACCAAGTGGGCCCCGGAAGTGAATTTCTGCATCAATTACTTACTTTTGTAAACCCTAGTAGCTAGTTTAGTATAAATAGAACTTTTTACTAGTGTATTAGTCGTCTTTTGACCACATATCTGGTCCTTCTCCCTATTATTCGAATTCCTATCACATTTTGGGGGCTGGCCATTCAGTCATGCCTGGACCTTCATCACTTATGTATTTTCAATGGTGGAGTTTCTACACACCATAGATTAAGGGTGTGGAGCTCTGCTGTACCTTGAATTTTAATGCAATTACTACTATTTTCTATTCAATTCTGCTTATTCTTATTCCAAGATATTCGTTGCACTTCAACATGATGAATGTGATTATCTGTGACACTCATCATCATTCTCACCTATGAACGCGTGACTGACAACTACTTCCGTTCTACCTTAGACCGGGCGCATATCTCTTGGATTCCTTAATCAGAATCTTCGTGGTATAAGCTAGATTGATGGCAGCATTCATGAGAATCCAGAAAGTCTAAACCTTGTCTGTGGTATTTTGAGTAGGACTCAGGGATTGGATGACTGTGACGAGCTTCAAACTTGCGATTGTTGGGCGTGATGACAAACGTAAAAGAATCAAAGGATTTTATTCCGACATGATCGAGAACCGACAGATGATTAGCTGTGCCGTGACAGCATTTGGACCTTTTTCACTGAGAGGATGGGATGTAGCCATTGACAACGGTGATACCTTACATACAGCTTGCCATGGAAACGAGTAAGAAGGATTGGATGAAGGTAGTAGGAAAGCAGAGATTCAGAAGGAGCACAGCATCTTCATACACCAATCTGAAATTTCCATCGATGATCTACATAAGTATTTCTATCTTTACTTTCAGTTTATTTATTATTATTATTCGAAAACTCTATCACCATTTATTATCTGCCTGACTGAGATTTACGAGATGACCATAGCTTGCTTCATACCAACAATCTATATGGGATCGACCCTGACTCATGTAAGGTTTATTACTTGGATGACCTAATGCACTTGCTGGTTAGTTGTGCGGAGTTGTGACTAAGTGTGATTCACGTTTGAGAGCGCTACCAAGTTTTTGGTGCCATTATTTATGATCACAATTTCGTGCACCACTTCCCCACTTCTGATCTTACCCATTTTCTTTAGTTTCTTCTATTTACTTTCATGTTCATTACACCCATTCCCATCCAATTTTCTGCAATTTAATTTCTACTATTTACTTTCAGCAATTTACATTTCTTGTTATTTACTTTTTCCGTCATTTAATTTCCTGCAATTCTCAACCCAATTCTTGCTTAGCTCAACTAGAACACTCCTCTAATTAAAGTTTCTCAATCAATCAATCCCTGTGTGATTCGACCTCACTTTATTGTGAGTTTTTACTTGACGACAATTCGGTATACTTGCCGAAGGGAAATTCGTAGCGATACAAGTTTTCATGCATCAGAAATCCTGAAGCAGATGCCATTGTATGCCAAGTTCATGAAAGAACTGTTGTCAAAGAAAAAGGTCCTCGGATGGTGGACAAACTATGGTGATGACAAAGGAATGTAGTGCCATCATCCAGAGGACTCTCTCCATGAAGAGAAAGGATCCTGGTAGTTTTCATATCCCTTGCACCATAGGTAACATGACAATTGAGAAATCATTGTGTGACCTTAGTTTTCTCTTTTTTGCAAAATTTAAAGTTTGGTGTTTCTTAGTGGTTTTGGTTAATTATTTTTCTTTCTTCTTGATTTTCGAAAAACTTTTCTTATTTTGCTTTCTTGAACTTTTGATCTCTATCTGGTTCTACCTTTTATTTTTTTTTCTTTGTGTTTAATAAACCCCATTTGTAGGGTTTATCTTATGCTTCATTTAAGGGATTTTATGACCTTTTACCCACATTTATTCAATGAAATATCTTGGTTTCATGATTGTCTCCCAATTTGTTCTTAAGTATGAACACATGATTTCTAGACTTTAAATTAGTTAATTTTAATTCACTCTTGATTCCACTAGATGCCTTGATTTGTTTGTTAAGTGATTTCAGGTTGAAAAGGGCTAGGGAAGGATCAAAGGAGTGAAAGGAAAGCATACAAAGTGGAGAAGATCGTGAAAAGCCAAAGAATTGAACTCGCCCATGGACGCGCGCGCGCACCAGGCGCTTACCCGCACTCTACGAAATGGCCCATGGACGTGTACATGTGCTGTGCGTGTACGCGTCGATGCTCATACTTGATTTTTAAGTGAATTCGCTCCCAGAGAATTCTCAGGAGCTGTGGGGCCCAGTTTGTAACCAACTTTGGCGCCAAGGTGCTTTAAAAGGGCCAAGGATTGAAGAGCAAAGGGGGATTCCATCATTCACACTCATTAGGATTAGTTTAGAGTTAGTTTTAGAGAGAGAAGCTCTCACTTCTCTCTAGAATTAGGATTAGGATTAGGTTTATTTCTTAGATCTAAATTTAGATTCATGCTTTCTTCTACTTTTGATTCTCAATTCTTGTTGTTACATTCATCTTCCTCTATTCTTTTGTTGTAATTTCCTTTATATTGCTTCTATATTTTGTTGTAGAGCTACTCTTGTTCCTTCTATTTTCTTTCAATTCAATTTGAGGTAATTCATAATAATTATGTTTCTTTTGATTGTTGTTATAAATTATTTGCAATAGTTGTTGTTAGATTTCATTGTTGTTGTCAATTTACTATGCTTTTCTTTCATGCCTTCTAAGTGTTTGACAAAATGCTTGGTTGGATTTTAGTGTAGATTTTGTTCCCCTTGGCCTAGGTAGAGTAATTAGTGACTCTTGAGTTATCTAATTCCTTTGTTGATTGATAATTAGAAGTTGCTAATTGATTTGAATGCCTCTAAAGCTAGTCTTTCCCTTGGGAGTTGGCTAGGACTTGAGGAATCAAATTGATTCATCCACTTGACTTTCCTCCATGGTTAGAGGTTAACTAAGTGGTAGCAATAAACAATTTGTGGTCAGAATTGAGGAGGATAACTAGGATAGGACTTCTAGTTCTCATATCTTGCCAAGAGCTTTGTTAGTTGTTATTTTATTTTCTTTGCCATTTATATTTCTTGTCTCTCATCTCAAAACCCCAAAATATACCTCATAACCAATAACAAGACACTTTAATGTAATTTTTAGGGAGAACGACCCGATGGTTAAATACTTCGGTTTATAGATTTTAGGGGTTTGTTTTAGTGACAAACAAATTTTTGTATGAAAGGATTATTGTTGGTTTAGAAACTATACTTGCAATGAGACTTCAATTGTGAAATTCTAGACCGTCAAAAATCCAATCATCAGTGTTTGAAATCTTTTAAATATTTTTCTATTGACTGATTTCAAAATTTCAAAGTTTGGTGTCCTATGGTGTTTTTCTCTCTCCACTTTTTTGAAATTTGTATTAGTTTGATTTCAAACGTTCTAAGTTTGGTGTACCTTTAGCTTGTTTCCTTTTCAAATTTCAAAAATATTTTGAAACTCCTTCCCTTTTTAAGTCTAAAAAACTAGAATATTTAGATTGATTCTGGTAGTTCTATTTTGAATTTTTTGTCTTTATTATTAGCAATATCACTTTAATTTATTTCATATCTCTTTAGGACATTCCATTGAGAGCTCTCTATACTGTGACAAAGAGGTCCCCACATTTTCTTGCTTTGCTTCTCGTTTGTGTAAGCGGGAGCAAAAAAAATTCATTATGGAACCACTTGAGAGCATGCAACCAAGAAGAACCTTAAGGTCTTATACAGCCGTCACTCCTGACTTCTATGAAAGAAGTAGTTGTATACCCCCTATTCGAGCAACAAACTTTGAGCTCAACCCACAGCTCGTCACTTTAGTGGAGTAAAACTGCCAATTCCAGGAACATCCACAAGAGGAGCCCACGGAATTCGTTGCAGACTTTCTACGGATTTCTTACACAGTACAAGCCAAAGGAGTAGACCACGATGTCTATAGGCTGCTGCTCTTTCCATTTGTTGTAAAAGGACAAGCAAAAAGGTGGCAGGATACTTAACTAAAACCAATCTTGAAAACATGGAATAAGCTGGTGGACAAGTTTTTGAACCAATACTTCCCCCTAAGGAAGCTAACTTAGCTAAGACTAGACATACAAGGTTTCAAGCAAGAAGAGAGCGAGTCTCTTTATGATGCCTGGGGGAAGTACAGAATGATGCTACGAAAATGTCCCACAGAAATGTTTTCAGAATGGCTCTAGCTGGACATCTTTTCGCTAAGTTAAATTTGGGGTGCTTACAGCATGAACATGCCTTTTTTAAAAGGCTATAACTTGAGCTACAGATGTTCGATTGATGTGCTTTTAGTTGCATTGGAAACCTGACATTCAGAGCTTTCCAACGATATATGACAATCCATATTTAGCATGAAATTGAGGCACGAGTGAAAGGAATATTTAAGGGCCAAAAACAAGTAAAAAAATCGGCCAATGCTTCCACCAAGGTTTGAAGCTGGAGCCTTACTCCAAAGCAAAGTAGCGCTCTCAAGGAGAGCACAGTGCTCTCTTAAAGAGCATTGTTGTGCTCTCTCCCAAACAAAATGCAAGGAAATTGGGCAAGAATGCAACCCCCAAGGCTTGAACACGGGTACTTCACCAAGGAAGCATGATGTTGCGCTCTCCACAAGAGCGGAGCGCTATCCTGATTGCTACCCAACCTTGGCACGCAACAAAGAGGCCAAAGACAAGCCTCAATGCTCCACTCCACACAAGAGCAAAGCACTCTACTGGGAGCAAACACTCATGGGCCAAAATTCAACCAAAATTCCATTTAAATTCAATTCCTCACCAAATTGAATCAAGGCCAACCAAACCCATTTCTCCTCAAATCCAAAGCAACCTAAGCCCATTATCATCACTAAAAGTCCCAAGAACAAGCTAGAATTAGGATTTTCATTTAATTTGTTTTTCATTTCAATTTCATTTTATTTTGTAAAAAGCCTATATAAAGGCATCATTCTCATTTTCATAGGGAGGCTAACTCCACTAGGGAGCATTAGGAGGAGTAGTAGAGAGCTCTCTCTTTTAATTTTCCTTTCTGTTTGAATTTTGGATCAAGAATTGAAGGAATTCTGTTTCACTTGATCTGAAATCTCTTTGTTCTTTTTCTGCATTGAATCTGAGTTTCCTTACTGATTTCATCTTTCTTTCTTCTGCAAATTACACACTTCAGTTTACATTAATCCTTAATTTAATCGTCTGTTCCATTGGATTTCAATTTACTTTCAAGCAATTTAATTCTTCTGCACTTGTTCTTCATTTTACATTTCTGTTCTTGATCTGATTTACTTTTTCTACAAGTTTAATTCTCTGCAAGTTTTCTAATCTTTGATCTACTTCTTTTATTTAAATTTCCTTGCTCCCATTCCCCTTTATATTTACTGCAATTTACATTTCTTGTCATTTAAGTTTCTGCAATTTACATTGCTTGCTCTTTAAGCTTCCTGCCTATTTACATTTTGTGATTTAAGTTTACTGCTATTTATGTTCTGCTGCAACAATTCTCACTCACCAATGTTAGCTTGACTAAACTAATCACCCACTAAAGTTGCTTGATCCATCAATCCTTATGGGATCAACTTCACTCTTGTGAGTTATTACTACTTGATGCGACCCGGTACACTTGCCGGTGAGTTTTGTGTTGGATCATTTTCCACCCATCAAGTTTTTGGCGCCGTTACCGGGGATTGATTAGATCAACAATGATTAAGTGGGTGAGAAGTCTAGATCAAGCATTTTCTTTGTTTTTGTTCTCTATTTTAAATTGAAACTAAGGTGTTTGTGTTTTTGCCTCACTAAGCAAATCTCATCTGAGACATGAATTTCAATTTTCATTAATGTTGCATTTTACAAAATATAAATGGAGTTCAACTCATCTTATGGTCAAACAAAATTTTATGGGATATCACCCACCATCACCAATCTCTAATGGTGGCTGGGAGTATCACCAAGAATCAACAAATTCTGAGCACTCCAATCCATGGAGAAATGCTTCAGAACCACAAGATGAGCAAGAAAATCAGATGGGATATTTTTCTCCACCACAAAATGATGCAAGTCATGATTCTAATGGTGGCTGGGAGTATCACCAAGAAACTACAAATTCTGAGCAGTCAAGTCACATGAGAGAGTGTCCAACCTGACCTTCTAGTTCTACATTTGAAAATTCTTCATCAATTAGCTATGCCTCAACACAAAATCCATCCCAAGACTCACAACCAACACAAATTTCCAAGAGCCAAAGACTCTCAAGGATTGAGTCCATGCTCAAAGGATTTGAGGAGAAGACAAAGAAACACGAGAAAAAACTAGAAAACTTCTTCACAAACATGGAAGTGCAGTTAGCTCAATTGTTGAGTGCAACAAAGAAAGTGGAACGGCAAGATGAGGAAGCCTCTGTGTCAAGAAAAATTTCAATGAAAAATAAGGTGGAGGAGGCATCTGAACCTGAACTTGCATATTCACAGAAGCCACTTAAGATTACGAGGGAAACAGAGAGGCACATGAAGGAAAAGCTCATTGAACCACCATTGCAAGGAACTCTTGATGAAGACAAAACTCCAATAATCACACAGCAACCAACTCTTGAATTCAAAGAAGTGAAGGCAACTAACAAGAGCACCAATCATGTCCCTGATCCAGCAAGCAAGATCAATCAAGCTATTTGCAAAAGGAAGCTTACTGAGAAGAGGCCAAGACAAGGGACACTAGCTGAATCTTGTCCCCCTTTGAGGTCATTCCTCTTAACAATTTGGAAGAAGAGGAAGAAAGTGAAGAACAGGTAGACAGTAGGTACATTTCTTCTCCATGCTTTGTTCAAATTTCAATAAATTGGCATATGATTACATTTTAAGTGTGGTGTTGCCTTGCAACAAATTATTTTCAATCTTTTTGGATGATTGCATCAAATCAAAAATGAAAGTGACACACTAAGATTCTAAGTTTGGAGTGCCACTTATTTTCTATGCAAATCATTCAAGCAACACTACTTGTCTGCATAATCATAATGCCTCTGCAGTTTTATTTTTCTCTTTTAATTTGACACTTTCTCATTCTATTTGCTTTAGTCATTTTTCTGTTTTTAAATGCATTCATTTAGTTTGCTTATTAACTGTTTTTGTCAATACATCACCAAGACATCCTTATTCATGACAGACTCTCCATTTGGTGATTGTATTTAACAAATAATAGTTTCTTTTGTTTAGTTTTAGTTCAAATAAATTGACATATGGTTGCATTCTAAGTTTGGTGTTGCTATGCAACAAAATTTGGTTCCAATGCTTACTAGATACTTGCATTAATTTCAAGTGAAAGTGTCACACTAAGTTTGGTGTGCCACTTATCTTTTTGCAATGTATTGTGCTCACCTTCTTATGTTTGCAATCAAAATGTCTTTGTCTCTGGTGCCTTGATTGTTATCTTTCATTTTGCTTGCTTAAAACACATGTGCTACTAACATTTCATTGTATAAGAAATTCATGATCCATCTTAGCCCCATAGCCATTGTTCTAAT
>NW_026264910.1:1181512-1181841 GCF_000817695.3 Arachis duranensis
AAGAGAAGAATAAGAGGAAAATGAAAACAATAGAAAAGATGGACTACAAGGTTGTAGAGCTCCTTTTCCTCTCCTTTGTTTCCAGCACTTTAAATTTCATGATTGTCTTTATAACTACCGGCTTGAATCTTGATTTGTAACATGTTGCTGTGGCATTATAACTACCAACTTGAATTCTGTGAGTTCAAAAGCAGTAAATCATCATGATCATAAACAAACAAGGAATTAAAAAAGATTTTAGCATGTGCATACAAGTATTGGAAAGCTAGTATGATTAATTGTTGCTCAATTGCATTGGATTTTATTTAATTGAAGTTTTTATCTAGGAC
>NW_026264910.1:1181930-1184953 GCF_000817695.3 Arachis duranensis
ATGAAGTCCTCTAATTAAATGCTTGTGGTGCTTATGTATCAAGTGGTAATACTTGAAAACAAAGCATTTAGAAGTCGTAGCGTTGTTATTAACTCATGGGGCAAAGCACCCAAAAGGAGAAGCTAATAAAAAAAATCAAAAGCTTGTTTCAAGGAAGAATTATAAGAAAAAGATTTCATAAAATGAGCTAGATAGAAGCATCAACCATTTACATTTCTTTTGTGATTGTAGCATGCATAGAAAACTAGCTTACCATGAACATTGAGTTGCTATTCTTCTTATCTTGGATTGTCAATCTTTATTGCATGATTCTTTTCTTGCTTGGGGACAAGCAAGGTTTAAGTTTGGTGTTGTGATGACATCTCACCATGTCATGTTTTTCTATGCTTTTTCATACAAGAAATTGATGATTAGTGCTTAAATATTGCATTCTTTTGTGCTTAATTGGAATATTTTCTTGATCTTTTAATTTTATAAATCTTGTAGGAAATAAGAAGAAAAAGAAGCAAAGAAGCACAAAATAAACTAAAAAGGAGAAAAAAAAGGGCTTTGAGGCACACTTTGAAGTTGGAGCACACTTTGGAGGCTTAGGCCACGCTTTTAAAAGCGTGGCCCATGACCAAATCAAAGAAGGAAGCAACCAGCACACAATGCTGCGCTCTTTCCAAGAGCAGAGCATTATCGTGAAAACAAAGTGAGGTTGGAAGCAAATTTTCGCTAAGTTAAATTTGGGGCGCTTACAGTATGACCATGCCTTCTTCAAAGGGCTATAATGTGAGCTACAGATGTCCGATTGATGTGCTTTCAGTTGCGTTGGAAAGCTGACATTCAGAGATTTCCAACAATATATGGCAATCTATATTTGGCATGAAATTGAGGCACGAGTGAAAGGAATATTTAAGGGCCAAAAACAAGTAAAAAAATCGGCCAATGCTTCCACCAAGGTTCGAAGCTGGAGCCTCACTCCAAAGCAAAGTAGCACTCTCAAGGAGAGCACAGTGCTCTCCTGGAGAGCATCGTCGTGCTCTCTCCCAAAGAAAATGCAAGGAAATTGGGCAAGAATGCAACCCCCAAGGCTTGAACATGGGTACCTCACCAAGGAAGCATGATGATGCGCTCTCCACAAGAGCGGAGTGCTATCCTGATTGCTACCCAACCTTGGCATGCAACAAAGAGGCCAAAGACAAGCCTCAATGCTCCGCTCCCCATAAGAGCAAAGCACTCTACTGGGAGCAAACACTCATGGGCCAAAATTCAACCAAAATTCCATTTAAATTCAATTCCTCACCAAATTGAATCAAGGCCAACCAAACCCATTTCTCCTCAAATCCAAAGCAAGCTAAGCCCATTATCATCACTAAAAGTCACAAGAATAAGCTAGAATTAGGATTTTCATTTAATTTGTTTTTCATTTCAATTTCATTTTATTTTGTAAAAAGCCTATATAAAGGCATCATTCTCATTTTCACAGGGAGGCTAGCTCCACTAGGGAGCATTAGGAGTAGTAGTAGAGAGCTCTCTCTTTTAATTTTCCTTTCTGTTTGAATTTTGGATCAAGAATTGAAGGAATTCTGTTTCACTTGATCTAAAATCTCTTTGTTCTTTTTCTGCATTGAATCTGAGTTTCCTTACTGATTTCATCTTTCCTTCTTCTGCAAATTACACACTTCAGTTTACATTAATCCTTAATTTAATCGTCTGTTCCATTGGCTTTCAATTTACTTTCAAGCAATTTGATTCTTCTGCACTTGTTCTTCATTTTACATTTCTGTTCATGATCTGATTTACTTTTTCTACAAGTTTAATTCCCTGCAAGTGTTCTAAGCTTTGATCTACTTCTTTTATTTAAATTTCCTTGCTCCCATTCCCCTTTATATTTACTGCAATTTATATTTCTTGTCATTTAAGTTTCTGCAATTTACATTGCTTGCTCTTTAAGCTTACTGCCTATTTACATTCTGTGATTTAAGTTCACTGCTATTTACATTCTGCTGCAAGAATTCTCACTCAGCAATGTTAGCTTGACTTAACTAATCAGCCACTAAAGTTGCTTGATCCATCAATCCCTGTGGGATTGACCTCACTCTTGTGAGTTATTACTACTTGATGCGACCCGGTACACTTGCCGGTGAGTTTTGTGTTGGATCATTTTCCACCCATCAGTAGTATAGACACAAACATAGATAGAACCTATAGCACAAAGCCGAAAAACAAAAAAATAAATAGACAAAAAGATTAAGGAATGAGTCCACCTTGGTGAGGGTGGCATTTTCCTCCTCTTGAAGAACCAATGGTGTTCTTGAGCTCCTCTATGTCTCTTCCTTACCTTTGTTGCTCCTCTCTCATAGCTCTTTGATCTTCTCTAATCTCATGGAGAATGATGGAGTGCTCTTGGTGTTCCACCCATAATTGATCCATGTTGTAACTCAAGCTTTCCAAAGAAGTGTTGAGTTGCTTGATGAGTGGATAATTTATATGCTTTTTGGCATTGTTTTTAGTATGTTTTTAGTACATTTTAGTTAGTTTTTAATATGTTTTTATTAGTTTTCTTTAAAATTCACTTTTTTAAATGCTCAGCCCAAGCACACACTAAGTGGACCCAGAAGTGGATTTTTACGTCATTTACTCATTTCTTTATACCCTAGGTTACTAGTTCACTATTAATAGGATCTTTTGACATTGTAGTTGGACCTCATGACATTTTTACACGTTTCTCATTGTATATTTTACGGCATGAGTCTCTAAACCCCATGGTTGGGGGTGAGGAGCTCTGCTGTGTCTTGATGGATTAATGCAATTACTACTGTTTTTCATTCAATCATGCTTGCTTCCATTCTAAGATATCACTTGTTCTTAAACCTGATGAATGTGATGATCCATGACACTCATCACCATTCTCACCCATGAACGTGTGCTTGACAACCACCTCCGTTCTACTTTAGATTGAGTGAATATCTCTTGGATTCCTTAATCAGAATCTTCGTGGTATAAGCTAGAATTGATGGCGGCATTCAAGAGAATCC
>NW_026264910.1:1185031-1187228 GCF_000817695.3 Arachis duranensis
TTCAAGGATTGAATGACTGTGACGAGCTTCAAACTCCTGAAGGCTGGGCGTTAGTGACAGACACAAAAGAATCACTGGATTCTATTCCAACCCGATTGAGAACCGACAGATGATTAGCCGTGCTGTGACAGAGCGCGTTGAACATTTTCACTGAGAGGCTGGGAGGTAGCCATTGACAACGGTGAAACCCTACATACAGCTTGCCATGGAAGGAGCCTTGCGTGCTTGAAGAAGATGACAGTAGGAAAGCAGAGGTTCAGAAGATAGAGCATCTCCAAAACCTCAACCTGTTCCCCATTACTGCAAAACAAGTACTGATTTCATGTTCTTTTGCTTCTTATAATCAATCCTGATAATTATTGATATCCTGACTAAGAGTTACAAGATAATCATAGCTTGCTTCAAGCCGACAATCTCCGTGGGATCGACCCTTACTCACGTAAGGTATTACTTGGACGACCCAGTGCACTTGCTGGTTAGTTGTGTGGGATTGCAAAAGTGTGATTGCAATTTCGTGCACCAAGTTTTTGGCGCCGTTGCCGGGGATTGTTCGAGTTTGGACAACTGACAGCTTATCTTGTTGCTCATATTTTAAGTTTGGTGTCAATTGCATGCTTTTGTTTTCTTTTGATTTTTCGAAATTGCATGTCCCTAGTCCCTTTTTGATCTTAAAAATTTTTTAAGTTTGGTGTCATTTTGTTGTTTTTCTCTTTCCTAATTTCAAAAATCAAATCTCTTTCAAAATAATTTTCGATCATATCCTTTTAATTGCCAATTCCAATCTCTTTTTAATTAGTTGATTGATTTAGTTTTCAATTTGCTTTAATTTTATTTTTCTTTTAGTTTTCAAAATTTTATTCTATTTTCCTTTTGTTTTATTTTATTATTTTCGGTCATTTAAAAAAAATATATTAATCTACTTGCAATCCATATCATTTCCCTTCCTCCATCATGGACCTAAGTGGAATTGAGCAGTCCAGAAGGACTTTGGGGTCATATGCTAACCCCATTACAACTGCATATGGGAGTAGCATCTGTATACCTCCTATCAAAGCAAGCAGCTTTGAGCTAAACCCTCAACTCATTATCATGGTGCAGCAAAATTGCCAGTATTCCGGTCTTCCACAGGAAGAACCTACTGAGTTTCTGGCACAATTCTTACAACTTGCTGACACAGTACGTGATAAAGAGGTGGATCAGGATGTCGACAGACTATTACTATTTCCATTTGCTGTAAAAGATCAAGCTAAGTGGTGGTTGAATAACCAACCTACAGCAAGCATAAAGACATGGAAGCATTTATCAGACAAATTCCTGAATCAATTTTACCCTCCAAAAAGGATGACACAGCTAAGGCTGGACATCCAAGGCTTTAAACAAGAGGATAATGAATCACTTTATAATGCCTGGGAGAGGTATAGAGGTATGCTAAAAAAATGCCCCTCTGAAATATTTTCAGAGTGGGTACAATTAGACATCTTCTACTATGGGCTTACATAAAAAGCTCAGATGTCTTTAGACCACTCAACAGGTGGATCTATACACATGAGGAAGACAATTGAAGAGGCTCAAGAGCTTATAGACACTGTTGCTAGAAATCAACATTTGTACTCTAGCAATGAGTTCTCTACAAAAGAGGAAGTCATGGCAGTAGCCACTGATCCTAATCCTCAAGAACAGATGATTGAGCTTAATCAACAATTACACCTGATGACAAAACAGTTAGTAGAATTCAAAGAGATGCTTCAAGAAACTAAAATTGCTAACAAGAACATAGAACTGCAGTTGAATCAGGCAAAATAGCAGATATCTAAACAGATAACAGAAGAATGTCAAGCAGTCCAACTGATGAGTGGGAAGACATTGAATAACACTGCTCAAAGTAGCAAAAAGCCAAATAAGGAACAATTGACAGAGGATAACCAAACCACTGTCCAAAATCCCTCTGAGGACAGTAAGAGCCCAAGAGGAATACTTTTGGCGTTCAAACGCCAAAAAAGGGGGGAAAGCTGGCGTTAAACGCCCATTCCCTGCCCAGTTCTGGCATTCAAACGCCAGAAAAGGGAGAGAAGTTGGCGTTAAATGCCCAATCTTCACCCAATCCTGGCATTCAGACGCCAAGGGAGGATCAGACACCTGAGAGTGCTGACAGTAATCCCTCTAAAAAGGCTTCTTCAACCACTTCTGTAAGGAATAA
>NW_026264910.1:1187336-1188442 GCF_000817695.3 Arachis duranensis
CAGGATAAGCAATTTGCCCGCTTTGCAGACTATCTAAGGACTCTTGAAATAAAGATTCCGTTTGCAGAGGCACTTGAGCAAATACCTTCTTATGCTAAGTTCATGAGAGAGATCTTAAGCCATAAGAAGGATTGGATAGAAACTGAAAAAGTATTTCTCACTGAAGAATGCAGTGCAGTCATTCTAAAAAGCTTACCAGAAAAGCTTCAAGATCCAGGAAGTTTTATGATACCATGCACATTAGAAGGTGCTTGCACCAAGACAGCCTTGTGTGATCTTGGAGCAAGCATCAATCTAATACCTGCATCCACTATCAGAAAGCTTGGGTTGACTGAAGAAGTCAAACCAACCCGGATATGCCTCTAACTTGCTGATGGCTTAGCCCGGATATGCCTCCAACTTGCTGATGGCTCCATTAAATATCCATCAGGCATAATAGAGGACATGATTGTCAAGGTTGGGCCATTCGCCTTTCCAACTGACTTTGTGGTGCTGGAAATGGAGGAGCATAAGAGTGCAACTCTCATTCTAGAAAGACCTTTCCTAGCAACTGGACGAACTCTCATTGATGTACAAAAAGGGGAAGTAACCCTGAGAGTCAATGAGGATGTGTTCAAGTTGAATGCTGTAAAAGCTATGCAGCATCCAGACACACCAAATGACTGCATGGGCACTGACATTATTGACTCTTTGGTGGAAGAGATCAATATGACTGAAAGTCTAGAATCAGAGCTTGAGGACATCTTCAAGGATGCTCAGCCTGATCAAGAAAAACCAGAGGAAACAAAAGAATTTTTTAAAATTCCTCAGGAGGAGGATAAGCCTCCCAAACCTGAACTCAAACCATTACCACCATCCCTGAAGTATGCATTTAGCACAAGATCCTGTTGGAGGATAATGCCAAACCAGTGGTCCAACCACAAAGGAGGCTAAATCCAGCCATGAAGGAGGTGGTACAGAAAGAGGTCACTAAATTACTAGAGGCTGGGATTATTTATCCTATTTCTGATAGCCCCTGGGTGGGCCCTGTTCAAGTTGTCCCCAAAAAGGGAGGCATGACAGTGGTTCATAATGAAAAAAATGAACTGGTTCCTACAAGAACAGTC
>NW_026264910.1:1188979-1191066 GCF_000817695.3 Arachis duranensis
ACCAAGAGAAAACAGCATTTACTTGCCCTTCTGGCGTGTTTGCCTACAGGAGGATGCCTTTTGGTCTGTGTAATGCTCCTGCAACCTTTCAGAGATGCATGCTATCTATCTTCTCTGATATGGTGGAGAAATTCCTGGAAGTCTTCATGGATGACTTCTCATTATATGGAGACTCATTCAGCTCCTGTCTTGACCACCTAGCACTTGTCTTGAAAAGGTGCCAAGAGACTAACCTGGTTTTAAACTGGGAGAAATGTCACTTTATGGTGACTGAAGGAATTGTCCTTGGACACAAAATTTCAATCAGGGGAATAGAGGTGGATAAGGCAAAGGTAGAGGTAATTGAAAAATTATCACCACCTGCCAATGTTAAGGCAATCAAAAGCTTTCTGGGGCATGCAGGATTCTACAGGAGGTTTATAAAGGATTTTTCGAAAATTGCAAAACCTTTGAGCAACCTGCTAGCTGCTGACACACCATTTGTGTTTGACATACAGTGTCTGCAGGCATTTGAGACCCTGAAAGACAAGCTGGTAACAGCACCAGTCATCTCTGCACCAGACTGGACATTGCCATTTGAACTAATGTGTGATGCCAGTGACCATGCCATTGGTGCAGTGTTGGGACAGAGTCATAACAAGCTTCTGCACGTCATTTATTATGCCAGCCGTGTTCTAAATGATGCACAAAAGAATTACACAACCACAGAAAAAGAGTTACTTGCAGTGGTCTATGTCATTGACAAGTTTAGATCATATATAGTGGAATCCAAGGTGATTGTGTACACTGACCATGCTGCTCTTAAGTACTTACTCACAAAGCAGGATTCAAAACCCAGGCTTATAAGATGGGTGTTGCTTTTGTAAGAGTTTGATGTAGAAATAAGAGACAGAAAAGGGACAGAGAACCAAGTCGCTGATCATCTGTCCCGAATAGAACCAGTAGCTGGGGCGTCCCTCCCTTCTATTGAGATTTCTAAGACTTTCCCAGATGAGCAACTCTTTGCCATCCAGGAAGCTCCATGGTTTGCAGATATTGCAAATTATAAAGCTGTGAGGTTCATTCCACAGGAGTACAGCAGAGTGCAAAGAAAGAAATTAATTTCAGATGCCAAGTACTACCTATGGGATAAGCCATATCTCTTTAAGAGATGTGCAGATGGAATGATCCGCAGATGTGTACCCAGAGAAGAAGCACAAAGGATCCTGTGGAATTGCCATGGATCACAGTATGGGGGACATTTTGGAAGTGAGCGAACAGCCACTAAGGTCCTCCAATGTGGCTTCTACTGGCCTACTCTCTATAGAGATGCCCGAGAGTTTGTGCGTAACTGTGATAGCTGCCAAAGAGCTGGTAACTTACCCCATGGATACACCATGCCTCAACAAGGGATCTTAGAGATTGAGTTGTTTGATGTATGGGGAATTGACTTTATGGGTCCATTTCCACCATCATACTCAAATACTTACATTCTGGTAGCAGTGGACTATGTATCTAAATAGGTAGAAGCAATTGCTACACCCATTAATGGTACTAAAACCGTGCTGAAATTCCTCCAGAAACACATCTTCAGCAGATTTGGTGTTCTCAGATTCATAATCAGTGATGGGGTACTCATTTCTGTAATAAATAGCTTTACTCCGCTATGGTCCGATATGGAATTAGCCACAAAGTGGCTACCCCGTATCATCCACAGACAAATGGGCAAGCTGAAGTCTCTAACAGAGAGCTAAAAAGAATCCTAGAACGGACTGTAATAGCCCGAAGAAAGGATTGGGCAAGGAGCTTGGATGATGCTGTGTGGGCATACAGAACAGCATTCAAGACCCCAATAGGAACCTCACCATACCAACTTGTGTATGGCAAGGCCTGTCATCTGCCCGTGGAATTGGAACATAAAGCCTACTGGCAACCAGATTCCTAAACCTGGATGCTAAGTTAGCTGGTGAAAAGAGATTACTCCAGCTAAATGAGCTAGATGAATTTAGACTCAGTGCCTTTGAAAATGCAAAGATTTATAAGGAAAATGCGAAGAAGTGGCATTACAAGAAGTTGTCATCCAGAGTCTTTGAGCCAGGACAAAAAGT
>NW_026264910.1:1191873-1192479 GCF_000817695.3 Arachis duranensis
GAAGTGGATTTTCTGGAGCTACAGAAGCCCAATTGGCGCGCTCTCAACGGCGTTGGAAAGTAGGCATCCTGGGCTTTCCAGCAATGTATAAGAGTCCATACTTTGCCCGAGATTTGATGGCCCAAACCGGCGTTGCAAATCAGCTTCAGAATTCCCAGCGTTTAACGCTGGAACTGGCATAAAAATTGGAGTTTAACACCCAAACTGGCATAAAAGCTGGCGTTTAACTCTAGAAAAAGTCTCTACACATGAAAGCTTCAATGCTCAGCCCAAGCACACACTAAGTGGACCCAGAAGTGGATTTTTACGTCATTTACTCATTTTTGTATACCCTAGGTTACTAGTTCACTATTAATAGGATCTTTTGACATTGTATTTGGACCTCATGACATTTTTACACGTTTCTCATTGTATCTTTTACGGCATGAGTCTCTAAACCCCATGGTTGGGGGTGAGGAGCTCTGCTGTGTCTTGATGGATTAATGCAATTACTACTGTTTTTCATTCAATCATGCTTGCTTCCATTCTAAGATATCACTTGTTCTTAAACCTGATGAATGTGATGATCCGTGACACTCATCATCATTCTCAACTATGAACGTGTGC
>NW_026264910.1:1192550-1195051 GCF_000817695.3 Arachis duranensis
TTAATCAGAATCTTCGTGGTATAAGCTAGAATTGATGGCGGCATTCAAGAGAATCCGGAAGGTCTAAACCTTGTCTGTGGTATTCTGAGTAGGATTCAAGGATTGAATGACTGTGATGAGCTTCAAACTCCTGAGGGTTGGGCATTAGTGACAGACGCAAAAGAATCACTGGATTCTATTCCAACCCGATTGAGAACCGACAGATGATTAGCCGTGCTATGATAGAGCGCGTTGAACATTTTCACTGAGGAACCCTACATACAGCTTGCCATGGAAGGAGCCTTGCGTGCTTGAAGAAGAAGACAGTAGGAAAGCAGAGGTTCAGAAGATAGAGCATCTCCAAAACCTCAACCTGTTCCTCATTACTGCAAAACAAGTACTGATTTCATGTTCTTTTGCTTCTTACAATCAATCCTGATAATTATTGATATCCTGACTAAGAGTTACAAGATAACCATAGCTTGCTTCAAGCCGACAATCTCCGTGGGATCGACCCTTACTCACGTAAGGTATTACTTGGACGACCCAGTGCACTTGCTGGTTAGTTGTGCCGGATTGCAAAAGTGTGATTGCAATTTCGTGCACCAATCATCTGTCCCGAATAGAACCAGTAGCTGGGGCGTCCCTCCAATCTACTGAGATCTCTGAGACCTTTCCAGATGAGCAACTCTTTGCCATTCAGGAAGCTCCATGGTTTGCAGACATTGCAAATTATAAAGCTGTGAGGTTCATACCACAGGAGTACAGCAGGGTGCAAAGAAAAAAAATTAATTTCAGATGCCAAGTACTACCTATGGGATGAACCATATCTCTTTAAGAGACGTGCAGACAGAATAATCTGCAGATGTGTACCTAGAGAGGAAGCACAAAGGATCTTGTGGCATTGCCATAGATCACAATATGGGGGACATTTCGGAGGTGAGCGAACAGCCACTAAGGTCCTCCAATGTGGATTCTACTAGCCTACTCTCTATAGGGATGCCCGAGAGTTTGTGCGTAACTGTGACAGTTGCCAAAGAGCTGGTAACTTGCCTCATGGTTACACCATGCCTCAACAAGGGATCTTAGAGATTGAATTGTTTGATGTATGGGGTATTGACTTCATGGGTCCCTTCCCATCATCATACTCAAACACTTATATTCTGGTGGCAGTAGACTATGTATCTAAATGGGTAGAAGCAATTGCCACACCCAATAATGATACCAAGACCGTGCTGAAATTCCTCCAGAAACACATCTTCAGCAAATTCGGTGTTTCCATAGTACTAATTAGTAATGGGGCACTCATTTCTACAATAAACAGCTGTACTCTGCTATGGTTCGATATGGAATTAGCCACAAGGTAGCAACTCCGTATCATCCATAGACAAATGTGCAAGCTGAAGTCTCTAATAGAGAGCTAAAAAGAATCCTGGAACGGACTGTTATTGTCCGTAGAAAGGATTGGGCAAAGAGCTTGGATGATGCTCTGTGGGCATACAGAGCAGCATTCAAGACTCCTATAGGAACCTCTCCACACCAACTTGTGTATGGGAAGGCCTGTCATCTGCCTGTGGAACTTGAACATAAAGCCTACTGGACTACCAGATTCCTAAACATGGATGCTAAGTTAGCTGGTGAAAAAAGATTGCTCCAGCTAAATGAGCTAGAGGAGTTCAGACTCGGTGCCTTTGAAAATGCAAAAATCTATAAGGAAAAGGCAAAGAAGTGGCATGACAAAAAGTTGTCATCTAGAGTCTTTGAACCAGGACAGAAAGTTCTGCTCTTCAACTCTAGGCTCAGACTATTCCCAGGAAAACTTAAATCCCGCTGGAGGGGTCCGTATGCGATTACAGGAGTGTCACCACACGGATATGTTGAGCTTCAGGATATTGATTCTGACAAAAAGTTCATTGTTAATGGACAAAGGATCAAACATTACCTTGAAAGTAATTTTGAGTAGGAATGCTCAAAATTGAAGCTTGAATGAGTCTCAGTAAAGGTCCAGATAAAGACAATAAAGAAGCGCTTGCTGGGAGGCAACCTAGTCATTAGCAGGTGGTGGACGAAATTGTGACCCTCTTTGTATTTGCATGAGATTTATTTAATGGCTATTGATTATGTGTGGACACAACTCCGTTCATCTTAACCAGCAAGTGTACTGGGTCGTCCAAGTAATTCCTTATGTGAGTAAGGGTCGATCCCACAGAGATTGTTGGTATGAAGCAAGCTATGGTCACCTTGTAAATCTCAGTCAGGCGGATTCAAGTATAATTGGATTATTGGTTTAAATTTGATTAATGGAATAAACAGAAAATAAAGATAAATAAACTAAGATAGAAATACTTATGTAAATTAATGGTGGGAATTTCAGATAGGCGTATGAAGATGTTGTGCTCCTCTCGAATTTCTACTTTCTTATTACATTCATCCAATCCTTCTTACTCCTTTCCATGGCAAGCTATATGTAGGGCATCACCGTTGTCAACGGCTACATCCCATCCTCTCAGTGAAAATGGTCC
>NW_026264910.1:1195143-1196120 GCF_000817695.3 Arachis duranensis
GTCTGTCACTAACGCCCAGCCTTCAGGAGTTTGAAGCTCGTCACAGTCATTCAATACCGGAATCCTACTCGGAATACCACAGACAAGGTTAGACTTTCCGGATTCCCATGAATGCCGCCATCTATCTAGCTTATACCACGAAGATTCTGTTGGGGAATCTAAGAGATATGCGCCCGGCCTAAGGTAGAACGGAAGTGGTTGTCAGTCACGCGCGTTCATAGGTGAGAATGATGATGAGTGTCATGAATAAAAGAGAATTGAATAGAAATGAAGTGCAACGTATATCTTGGAATAAGAATAAAAGAGAATTGAATAGAAAATAATGGTAATTGTATTGAAACTTGAGGTACAGCAGAGCTCCACACCCTTAATCTATGGTGTGTAGAAACTCCACCGTTGAAAATACATAAGTAAAAGGTTCAAGCATGGCCGAATGGCCAGCCCCCATGAAGGTGATCAAAAGACCGAATGGTCAAAACATGACTAATACACTTGTAAAAAGTCTTATTTATACTAAACTAGCTACTAGGGTTTACATGAGTAAGTAATTAATGCATAAATCCACTTCCGGGGCCCACTTGGTGTATGTTTGGGCTGAGTTTGATCTATCCACGAGCTGAGGCTTCTCTTGGAGTTGAACGCCAAGTTATAACGTGTTTTGGGCGTTCAACTCCGGGTTGTGACGTGTTTCTGGCGTTTAACTCCAGACAGCAGCATGTACTTGGCGTTGAGCGCCACTTTACATCATCAATTCCCGAATAAAGTATGAACTATTATATATTTCTGGGAAGCTCTGGATGTCTACTTTCCAACGCCGTTGAGAGCGCACCATTTGGAGTTCTGTAGCTCCATAAAATCTAATTTGAGTGCAGGGAGGTCAGATTCCAACAGCATCAGCAGTCCTTTGTCAGCCTCCTATCAGAGTTTTGCTCAAATCCCTCAATTTCAGCCAGAAATTACCTAAAATCATAGAGAAA
>NW_026264910.1:1196400-1197063 GCF_000817695.3 Arachis duranensis
AAAATATCAATGAATATTAATTATAATTAGATGAGCGGGACTTGTAGCTTTTTGCTTCTGAACAGTTTTGGCATCTCATTTTTTTCTTTTGAAGTTTAGAATGATTGGCTTCTCTAGGAACTTAGAATTTTGGATAGTGTTATTGACTTTCCTAGATAAGTAAGTATGTTGATTCTTGAACACAGCTACTTATGAGTCTTGGTCGTGGCCCTAAGCATTTTGTTTTCCAGTATTACCACCGGATACATAAATGCCACAGACACATGACTGGGTGAACCTTTTCAGATTGTGACTCAGCTTTGCTAGAGTCCCCAGTTAGAGGTGTCCAGAGCTCTTAAGCACACTCTATTTGCTTTGGATCACGACTTTAACCACTCAGTCTCAAGCTTTTCACTTGGGCCTTCATGACACAAGCACATGGTTATGGACAGCTTGATTTAGCCGCTTAGGCCTGGATTTGATTTCCTTGGGCCCTCCTATCCATTGATGCCCAAAGCCTTGGATCCTTTTTACCCTTGCCTTTTGGTTTTAAGGGCTATTGGCTTTTTCTACTTGCTTTTTCTTTTTCTTTCTATTTTTTTTTTGCCATTTTTTTTGCAACCTTTTCTTTTTTTTTCACTGCTTTTTCTTGCTTCAAGAATCAATTTTATGATTTTTCAGATT
>NW_026264910.1:1197105-1258737 GCF_000817695.3 Arachis duranensis
TAAGAACAAGGAATGAGTCCACCTGAGTGAGGGTGGCGCCTTCTTGAAGGTCCAATGGTGCTTTTTGAGCTCCTTTATGTCTCTTCCTTGCTTCTGTTGCATGATCCCTAGTGATTTTGGTGTTTCTATCCTTAATTGCTTCCAATAATTATGTGGAGGAACATGTATCCCCTAAGGTATCTCAGGAATTTCTTGAAGAGGGAATTTCTCATGCTCTCTTGATGTGCAGTCAAATGCTCTTCTACTGAGCTATGGACCCTTGAGATGAATCTCTCCATCTCTCACGACTCAGAGGTGGAAGCTTTTGTTTTCTCTTAGTTTCCTCTTCAGAGTCCTTTCAGGTTCAGGATCAATTTCAACAAGAGTGCCTTTTTCCTTGTTCCTGCTCATATGAAAGAGAAGAAAATAAGAAAAGAAGAGGAATCCTCTATGTCACAATATAGAGATTTCTTTATGTTAGTAGAAGAAAAAAAAGGGAGGAGAGTGAAGAAGAATGGGTTCGGATATTTGGATGAAGAGAGGTGAAGAGAAGTGTTAGTAAATAATTAATTAAATAGAATAAGAAAAGAGAGGGAGAATTCGAAAATAATTTTAAAAAGATGTTAGTAATTTTTGAAAATTAGAGATAAGATAAGTTTAAAATTAAAATTTAAAACAAAAAAAAATTTGAAAAAGAGATGAGATATTCTCGAAATTTGGGAGGGAGAAGTAGTTAGTTGGTTTTGAAAAAGATAAGAAACAAACAAAAAGTTAGTTGGTTGATTGAAAAAGATTTGAAGTTTTTAATTTTAAATAGATAAGAAGATAGGAAGATAGAAAAGATATTTTAAAATCAAATTTTGAAAAAAATAAAATTTTGAAAAAGATATGATAAAAGGATAAGATAAGAAGATGTGATAAAAAGATATGTTTGAAAAAGATTTAATTTTCAAAAATAAAAATTGATTACTTGACTAACAAGTAACTACAAGATATGATTCTGGAATTTAAAGATTGAACCTTTCTTAACAAGAAAGTAACAAACTTCAAATTTTTGAATCAATCACATTAATTGTTAGCTAATTTTTTAAAATTTGATATAAAGATAAGAAAAAGATTTTGAAAATATTTTGAAAAAGATTTTTGAAATTTTCGAAAAAGAGGAAAAATTGGAAAAGATATGATTTTTTGAAAAAGATTTTGAAAAGTTAAGATTTTTAAATTTTGAAAATTTGACTTGACTTGTAAGAATTAACTAATTTTAAAAATTTTTGACTAAGCCAACTTAAATTTTCGAAAATTATGAGAAAAATAAGAAAAAGATATTTTTTTGATTTTTTTTTCGAATTTTTATTTATGAGAGAGAAAAACACAATTATGACCCAAAACATAAAAATTTTGGATCAAAACACATGATGCATGCAAGAACACAAACTTAGAAATCTTTAATGCATGGACTCTAACAAACAAAAAATGCATATGAAAAACAACAAACAACACAAAACAAGAAAACATCAAGATCAAACAAGAAGACTTGTCAAGAACAACTTGAAGATCATGAAGAACACCATGAATGCATGGAATTTTCGAAAAATGCAAGAAAAAATTTTTAAAGCATGCAATTGACACCAAACTTAAAAATTGACTCAAGACTCAAACAAGAAACATAAAATATTTTTGATTTTTATGATTTTATGATTTTTTTTGAATTATTATTAAATTTTTTCGAAAATATTTTTGGAAAAACGAAAAAGAAATGAAAATTTTGAAAAAGATTTTTTTTTGAAAAAATTTTGAAAAGAAAATTACCTAATCTGAGCAACAAGATGAACCGTCAGTTGTCCATACTCGAACAATCACCGGCAACGGCGCCAAAAACTTGGTGGACAAAATTGTGACCCTCTTTGTATTTGCATGTGATTTATTTAATGGCTATTGATTATGTGTGGACACAACTCCGTTCATCTTAACCAGCAAGTGTACTGGGTGGTCCAAGTAATACCTTACGCGAGTAATGGTCAATCCCACAGATATTGTTGGTATGAAGCAACCTATGGTCACCTTGTAAATCTCAGTCAGGCGGATTCAAGTATAATTGGATTATTGGTTTAAATTTGATTAATGGAATAAATAGAAAATAAAGATAAATAAACTAAGATAGAAATACTTATGTAAATTAATGGTGGGAATTTCAGATAGGCGTATGGAGATGCTGTGCTCCTCTCGGGCTAATCGTCTGGAGGCATCACCCTTGTTGATGGCTACATCCCATCCTCTCAGTGAAAATGGTCCTATGCTCTGTCACAGCACGGCTAATCATCTGTCGGTTCTCAATCAGGTTGGAATAGAATCCCTTGATTCTTTTGCGTCTGTCACTAACGCCCAGCCTTCAGGAGTTTAAAGCTCGTCACAGTCATTCAATACCGGAATCTTACTTGGAATACCACAGACAATGTTAGACTTTCCAGATTCCTGAAATCCTACTCGGAATACCACAGACAAGGTTAGACTTTCCGGATTCCCATGAATGCCGCCATCTATCTAGCTTATACCACGAAGATTCTGTTGGGGAATCTAAGAGATATGCGCCCGGCCTAAGGTAGAACGGAAGTGGTTGTCAGTCACGCGCGTTCATAGGTGAGAATGATGATGAGTGTCATGAATCATCACATTCATCAAGTTGAAGTGCAACGTATATCTTGGAATAAGAATAAAAGAGAATTGAATAGAAAATAATGGTAATTGTATTGAAACTTGAGGTACAGCAGAGCTCCACACCCTTAATCTATGGTGTGTAGAAACTCCACTGTTGAAAATACATAAGTAAAAGGTTCAGGCATGGCCGAATGGCCAGCCCCCATGAAGGTGATCAAAAGACCGAATGGTCAAAAGATGACTAATACACTAGTAAAAAGTCTTATTTATACTAAACTAGCTACTAGGGTTTACATGAGTAAGTAATTGATGCATAAATCTACTTCTGGGGCCCACTTGGTGTATGTTTGGGCTGAGCTTGATCTATCCACGAGCTGAGGCTTCTCTTGGAGTTGAACGCCAAGTTATAACGTGTTTTGGGCGTTCAACTCCGGGTTGTGACGTGTTTCTGGCGTTTAACTCCAGACAGCAGCATGTACTTGGCGTTGAGCGCCACTTTGCGTCATCAATTCCCAAATAAAGTATGGACTATTATATATTGCTGGAAAGCTCTAGATGTCTACTTTCCAACGCCGTTGAGAGCGCACCATTTGGAGTTCTGTAGCTCCATAAAATCCATTTTGAGTGCAGGGAGGTCAGATTCCAACAACATCAGCAGTCCTTTGTCAGCCTCCTATCAGAGTTTTGCTCAAATCCCTCAATTTCAGCCAGAAATTACCTGAAATCATAGAAAAACACACAAACTCATAGTAAAGTCCAGAAATGTGAATTTAATATAAAAACTAATGAAAACATCCCTGAAAGTAGCTTAAACTTACTAAAAACTACCTAAAAACAATGCCAAAAAGCGTATAAATTATCCGCTCATCAGCAGGTTAATTATTTTATAAAAGTTTGATATACATTCTTCAAGGATGATCATTGAAATTGAAGAAATTCACAGAGTTACAGAAGGATTCAGTGCAAAAAGCAGAGAAAAGGAGTTTGTTGGCAAGAAAATGCCAGTAAACGGTCCTCTTGGCGTTAAACGCCAGAATGGATACCATTCTGGGCGTTTAACGCCAGTAAAAGTACCATTTTGGGCGTTAAACGCCAGAATGGGCAACATTCTGGGCGTTTAGTGCCAGAATTGCAGCATCCTGGGCGTTCAGCAAAACGCCCAGTGATAAAGGGGTTTCTGGCGTTTAACGCCAGCCAGGGCACCTGGCTGGGCGTTAAACGCCCATAATGGCCACCAAGTGGGCGTTTAACGCCAGAAAGGTAGGGGACAAAGATTTTGTTTTCCACTTCAAATTTTTTCAAACTTTCTTGTTTTGATCCATAATTTTTTGCATAAATACATTACAAACTTTCATCATTCACTCTCAATTTTCAAAAAAATTAAATAATTTTCTAAATCATTCTTCAAATCTCCTTCAAATCCTTCCCAAATCTTCTTCAAAAACTCAAAAATCTTTTCAATTTCTTTCCATATCTTCTCAAATCTCCTTAAAAGTTTTTGAAATCTCTCTCCCTCCCTTATTAATACACATTCGTCCATCCCACTCTCCCCACCATTCGAATTTGCTCTCCTCCTCTCTCTCCCTCTTCCTTTCTTTTGCTTGAGGGCAAGCAAACCTCTAAGTTTGGTGTACTTTTCCGTGATCACTAAGCCAAGATTTATCAATATCATGGCTCCTAAGGGAAAACAAACCAATTCAAGAGGAAAGAAAGAGAATACTCCAAAGAATCTTTGGAATCAAGAGAAGTTCTTAACCAAAGAACATGCAGACCATTACCACAAAATAATGGGTCTGAGGTCAGTGATCCCAGAAGTCAGATTCGATCTAAAAGAAGACGAATATCCAGAGATCCAAGAGCAAATTCGAAATAGAGGATGGGAAGTTCTAACCAACCCTGAGACAAAGGTTGGAAGGAACATGGTTAAGGAATTCTACTCAAATCTGTGGCTGACAGATAAGCAGAGAATGACTGGAACTGCTTTTCATACCTACAGAACCATGGTCAGAGGGAGAATTATTTACTTCTATCTGGACAAAATAAGAGAGGTCTTCAAATTGCCTCAACTGCAAGATGATCCTGAAACCTTTAATAGGAGAATGGTGAGAGTAGATAAGGGGTTGGATCAAGTTCTAGAGGACATATGCCTCCCTGGAACCAAGTGGATGACTAATTCAAAAGGTGTCCCAAACCAACTCAAGAGAGGAGATCTCAAACCAATTGCAAGAGGTTGGCTAGACTTCATTGGGCGTTCTATATTGCCCACTAGCAACCGTTCTGAGGTTACCATCAAGAGAGCAGTGATGATTCATTGCATTATGCTGGGAAAAAAAGTGGAGGTTCATCATCTGATTGCTTGTGAGATTTACACAATTGCAAACAAGAATTCCACTGAGGCCAAACTGACTTACCCAAGCTTAATTTCTTTGCTATGTAAAGATTCTGGGGTGAGGATGGGAGTAAATGAATTCATCCTAATTGAACATCCAATCACCAAGAAGTCAATGGAAGGACAAATGCAAGATAACTCTATCAAAAGGAGGGCGCAGTAGTTCCTCCCTGAACTTCCTGAAATTGACTACTAGGCCAGCCTAGAAGCATCTGTTGCCAAGCTGCAAGAAACTATGGAACAAATTAAGGAAGAACAGCAAAATCAAAACTGCATGCTCTGTAAATTGCTGAGGGAACAAGAGAAGCAGGGGCGTGAGCTACAAGAGCTGAAGCGCCAGAAGCTCTCCCAAGGAGGGTCAAATACCCCACAAGTTGAGGGAGGATCCACTTCTCAAAATCAAGGTTGTTAAGTCCTAACTCTGTGATAACCTCTATCATTAGGAGTCTATTTTAGAGTCATTTAATTTTTTGTTTTCTATTACTATTAGTTTCATCTTATATTTATTTTTGAGTCTTGTTCTTAATTCATGATTAATAAAAATTTAAGGTTCATGTCTTAAAGCTATGAATGTCCTATGAATCCATCACCTCTCTTAAATGAAAAATGCTTTAATCACAAAAGAACAAGAAGTACAGGATTTCGAATTTATCTCTGAAACTAGTTGAATTAGTTTGATGTGGTGACAATACTTTTTGTTTTCTGAATGAATGCTTGAACAATGCATATGTTTTTTGAAATTGTTGATTAAAGAATGTTAAACTTGTTGCCTCTTGAAAGAATGATGAAAAAGGAGAAGTGTTATTGAGGATCTGAAAAATTATCAAATTGATTCTTGAAGCAAGAAAAAGCAGTGAATTCAAAATATATATATATATTGATCCAAGAGTGTGCTTAAGAACCCTGGACACCTCCAATTGGGGACTCTAGCAAAGCTGAGTCACAATCTAAAAAGGGTTCACCCAGTTATGTATGTATCTGGTGGTAATACTGGAAGACAGAGTGCTTTGGGCCACATCCAAGACTCATAAAGTAGCTATGTTCAACAATCATCATACTTAACTAGGAGAACCAATAACACTATCTAAATTCTGAGTTCCTATAGATGCCAATCATTCTAATCTTAAAAGGATAAAGTGAGATGCCAAAACTGTTCAAAAGCAAAAAGCTACAAGTCCCGCTCATCTGATTGGAGCTAAGTTTCATTGATATTGTGGAGTCTATAGTATGTTCTCTTCTTTTGTCCTATTTGATTTACAGTTGCTTGGGGACAAGCAACAATTTAAGTTTGGTGTTGTGATGAGCGGATAATTTATACGCTTTTTGGCACTGTTTTTAGTATGTTTTTAGTACATTTTAGTTAGTTTTTAATATGTTTTTATTAGTTTTTATTTAAAATTCACTTTTCTGGGCTCTACTATGAGTTTGTGTGTTTTTCTGTGATTTCAGGTAATTTCTTGCTGAAATTGAGGGACCTGAGCAAAAATCTGATTCAGAGGCTAAAAAAGGACTGCAGATGCTGTTGGATTCTGACCTCCCTGCACTCGAAGTGGATTTTCTAGAGCTACTGAAGCCCAATTAGTGCGCTCTTAACTGCGTTGGAAAGTAGACATCCTGGGCTTTCTAGCAATGTATAATACTTTATACTTTGCCCGAGATTTGATGGTTCAAACCGGCGTTGCAAATCAGCTTTGGAATTCCCGGCATTTAACGACGGAACTGGCACAAAAATTGGAGTCAAACGCCCAAACTGGCACAAAAGCTGGCGTTTAACTCCAAGAAAAGTCTCTACACATGAAAGCTTCAATGCTCAGCCCAAGCACACACCAAGTGGACCCCAGAAGTGTATTTTTACGTCATTTAATCATTTCTGTATATCCTAGGTTACTAGTTCACTATAAATAGGATGTTTTGACATTGTATCTTCACCTCACGACACATTACATGTTTTTGATTGTATCTTCTACGGCATGAGTCTTTAAACCCCATGGTTGGGGGTGAGGAGCTCTGCTGTGTCTTGATGGATTAATGCAATTACTACTGTTTTTCATTCAATCACGCTTGCTTCCATTCTAAGATATCACTTGTTCCTCAACTTGATGAATGTGATGATCCGTGACACTCATCATCATTCTCACCTATGAACGTTTGCCTGACAACCACCTCCGTTCTACCTTAGACTTAGTGGATATCTCTTATATTCCTTAATCAGAATCTTCGTGGTATAAGCTAGAATTGATGGCTGCATTCAAGAGAATCCGGAAGGTCTAAACCTTGTCTGTGGTATTCTGAGTAGGATTCGAGGATTGAATGACTGTGATGAGCTTCAAACTCCTGAAGGCTGGGCCTTAGTGACAGACGCAAAAGAATCACTGGATTCTATTCCAACCTGATTGAGAACCGACAGATGATTAGCCGTGCTGTGACAGAGCGCGTTGAACATTTTTACTGAGAGGATGGGAGGTAGCCATTGACAACGGTGAAACCTTACATACAGCTTGCCATGGAAGGAGCCTTGTGTGCATGAAGAAGAAGACAGTAGGAAAGCAGAGATTCAGAAGATAGAGCATCTCCAAAACCTCAACCTGTTCTCCATTACTGCAAAACAAGTATTCAATTCATGTTCTTTTACTGTTCACAATTAAACCTGAGAATTATTGACATCCAAACTAAGAGTTACAAGATAACCATAGCTTTCTTCAAGCCGACAATCTCCGTGGGATCGACCCTTACTCACGTAAGGTATTACTTGGACGACCCAGTGCACTTGCTGGTTAGTTGTGCGGAATTGCAAAAGTGTGATTGCAATTTCGTGCACCATTGCTCCCAATAATTGTGTGGAGGAAATTACATCCCTTGAGGCATCTCAGGGATTTCTTGATGAGAGACTTCCTCATGCTCTTGTTGAGTTCCATGAATGGGTTCTCTAGTTTGCTCCAACCTCTTCTTAGTGATGGGCTTGTCCTCTTCAACGAGGATGTCTCCTTCTATGATAATCCCAGCTGAATAGCAAAGGTGACATTTGAGATGAGGAAAGGCTAATCTTGCCAAAGTTAAGGACTTGTCAGCCACCTTGTAGAGTTTTAGAGGTATGATTTCATGAACTTCTACTTCCTCTCCAATCATGATACTTTGGATCATGATGGCCCGATCCACAGTTACCTCAGATCGGTTGCTAGTGGGAATAATAGAGCGTTGGATGAACTCCAACCATCCTCTAGCCACAGGCTTAAGATCCGGTCTTCTCAATTGAACCGGGTTGCCTATTGAGTCTCTTTTCCATTGAGCTCCTTCTACACATATATCCATGAGGACTTGGTCCAACCTTTGATCAAAGTTGACCCTTCTAGTGTAGGGGCGTGCATTTTCTTCCATCATTGGCAAGTTGAACACTAGCCTCACGTTTTCCAAACTAAAATCTAAGTATTTCCCCCGAACCATTGTAAGCCAATTCTTTGGGTTTGGGTTCATACTTTGATCATGGTTTCTTGTGATCCATGCGTTTGCATAGAACTCTTGAACCATTAAGATTCCAACTTGTTGAATGGGGTTGGCAAGAACTTCCCAACCTCTTCTTTGGATCTCTTGTCGGATCTCTGGATATTTGCCCTTTTTGAGCCTAAAAGGGACCTCAGGGTTCACCATCTTCTTGGCCACAACTTCATAGAAGTGGTCTTGATGGACCTTTGAGATGAATCTCTCCACTCCCATAACTTAGAGGTGGAGGCAGTTGCCTTCCCTTTTCTCTTTCTAGAGGTTTCTCTGGCCTTAGGTTCCATAAATGGTTATGGAAAAACAAAAAATAATGCTTTTACCACACCAAACTTAAAATATTTTCTCATCCTCGAGCAAAAGAAGAAGGAAAGATGTAGAAGAAGAAAAAATTGAAGGAGATGGAGGGTGTATAGGGTTCGGCTAAGAGGGGAAGAAGGTGTTTGTGATGTGTGAAAATGAAGGGGTGAAGGGGGTATTTATAGGGACAGTGGCCGAATGGTTTGGGAGGGAAATGGTTTTGAATTTTGAAGGTGGGTGGGGTTTTTAGGGAAGAGTTAAGGAAGTGATTGGTGAAGGGTATTTGGATAAGAGATCTAGAGGTGATTAGTGAAGGGAATTTGGGGAAGAGTGTTGTAGAAAGGTGTGAAGAGGAGAGAGAGTGCGTTGAGTTTGGTGGGGATCCTGTGGGGTCTACAAATCCTGAAAGGTCAAGGAATTCTCTTCCCTGCTCCAATTGGGCGTTCAAAACACCTTAGAGTGCAATTCTGGCGCTTAAACGCCAGTTTGCTGCCCTATTCTGGAGTTTAAATGCCAGCTTTCCTTCCTATTCTGGCGTCTAAATGCCAGTTTGTTGCCCTGCTTTGGCATTTAAATGCCAGTCTGGTGCCCTATTCTGGCATTTAAATGCCCAGAAAGGTGCCAGATTGGGCATTTAAATGCCCATTTTACTACCCTTACTGGCGTTTAAACGCCAGTAAGTCCTTCCTCTAGGGTGTGCTGTTTTCAATGCTGTTTTTGATTTATTTCTTTATTTTTCTAATTGTCTTTGTGACTTCACATGATCATCAACCTAAAAGAGAACAAAATAATATAGATAAAATTAAAATAATATTAGGTTGCCTCCCAATAAGCGCTTTTTTAATGTCAATAGCTTGACAGTAAGCTCTCATGGAGTCTCACAAATGATCAGAGTATGGTTGAGATCTCTCAACACCAAACTTAGAGTTTCGCTGTGGCCTCCCAACACAAAACTTAGAGTTTGAATGTGGGGGCTCTATTTGACTCTATATTAGGAAAAGCTTCTCATGCTTACTCTCCACAGTTACAGATGGAGAACCTTGAGTCTTTACTACAAGGCATTCTTCATTCACATGATGGATCAACTCTCCTCTGTCAACATCAATTACAGCTCTTGCTGTGGCTAGAAAGGGTCTTCCAAGTATGATGGATTCATCCTCATCCTTCCTAGTGTCTAGGATTATGAAATCATCAAGGAAGTAAAAGCCTTCAACCTTCACTAGCACGTCCTCTACTAGTCCATAAGCCCTTTTCATAGATTTATCTGCCATCTCTATTGAGAATTTGGCAGCCTGTACCTCATAGATTCCCAGTCTCTCCATTACACAGAAGGGCATCATGTTTACCCCTGACCCCGAGTCACACATAGCTTTTTCAAAGGTCATGGTGCCTATGGTACAGTGTTAAGAATTTACCAGGATCCTGTTTCTTTTGAGGTAAATTTTGATGAACCAATGTAATCAGTTCATTGGTGAGCAAGGGATGCTCTTCCTCCCAAGTCTCATTACCAAACAGCTTGGCATTCAGCTTCATGATTTCTCCTAAATATTGGGCAACTTGCCCTTCAACAATGTCTTTATCCTCTTCAGAAGATGAATAGTTATCAGAGCTCATGAATGGTAAAAAGAGGTCCAAGGGAATCTCTATGGTCTCTGTATGTGCCTCAGATTCCTTTAGTTCCTCATTAGGGTATTCCTTACTGGCCACTGGACATTCCCAGAGGTTTTCCTCATTGGGGTTCACGTCTTCCTCCTCCTCTAAGGTTTCGGCCATGTTGATTATATCAATGGCCTTGCACTCTCCTTTGGGATTCTCCTCCGTATTGCTTGGAAGAGTGTTAGGAGGAGTTTCCGTAACCCTTTTACTCAGCTGGCCCACTTGTGCCTCCAAATTTCTAATGGAGGATCTTGTTTCAGTCATGAAACTAAGTGTGGCCTTAGATAGATCAGAGACTATGTTTGCTAAGCAAGAAAGATTCTGCTCAGTATGCTTTGTCTGTTGCTAAGATGATGATGGGAAAGGTTTGCTATTGCTAAACCTGTTTTTTCCACCATTTTTATTATTAAAGTATTGCTTCTGTTGATCCTTCCATGAAAAATTTGGATGATTTTTTCATGAAAGATTATAGGTGTTGCCAAAGGCTTCACCCATGTAGTTCACCTCTGCCATTACAGGGTTCTCAGGATCATAAGCTTCTTCTTTAGAAGATACTTTTTTAGTATTGTTGGATGCATTTTGCAATCCATTCAGACTCTGAGAGATCATATTGACTTGTTGGGTCAATATTTTGTTTTGAGCTAGTATGGCATTCAAAGCATCAATTACAAGAACTCCTCTCTTTTAAGGCATCCCATTACTCACAGGATTCCTCTCAGAGGTATACATGAACTGGTTATTTGCAACTATTTCAATAAGTTCCTGAGCACCTGCAGGTGTTTTCTTTAGGTGAGTGGATCCACCTGCAGAGTGGTCCAGTAACATCTTGGAAAAATCAGACAGACCAACATAGAATATATCTAATCTGGTCCATTCTAAAAGCATGTCAGAAGGACACTTTTTGGTCAGCTGCTTGTATCTTTCTCAAGCTTCATAGAGGGATTCACCTTCTTTCTGTCTGAAGGTTTGAACATCCACTCTAAGCTTGCTCAGCTTTTGAGGAGGAAAGAACTTGGCTAAGAAAGCCGTGACCAGCTTATCCCAAGAGTCCAGGATATCTTTAGGTTGTGAGTCCAACCATGTTCTAGCTCTGTATCTTATAGCAAAAGGGAAAAACATAAGCTTGTAGACTTCAAGATCAACTCCATTGGTCTTAACAGTATCACATATCTACAAGAACTCAGTTAAAAACTGATAAGAGTCTTCTGATGGAAGTCCATGAAACTTGTAGTTCTGTTGCAATAGAGAAACTAATTGAGGCTTTAGCTCAAAATTGTTTGCTCCTATGGCAGGGATTGAGATGCTTCTTCCATAAAAGTTGGAAGTTGGTGTAGTAAAATCACCAAGCATCTTCCTTGCATTGTTGTTTGGTTCAGCCATAATTGTTTCTTTTGCTGCCTCCTTTTCGAAAATTTCAGTGAGGTCCTCTTCAGAGTTTTGTGCTTTAGCTGCTCTTAGCTTCCTCTTCAGAGTCCTTTCAGGTTCAGGATCAGCTTCAACAAGTATGCCTTTATTTTTGTTCCTGCTCATATGAAAGAGAAGAAAACAAAGAAATTATGTAATCCTCTATGTCACAGTATAGAGATTCCTTGAGGTGTCAGAGGAAAACAATAATGGAAGGATGAGGTAGTTAAGGAAGAATCTGAACACACAAAGAGAGATGGAGTTCGAATTGACAACGGAGGAGGAATGTTAGTGTTTAAATAAAAAAAGATAAGAGAAGGAGGAGAATTTTCGAAAATAAAAAGGTTAAAATTTAAAATAAATTTTTGAAAAATTGGTTGTGGTTTTGAAAAAGATAAGAAATAGTAAAACAAACAAAAAAATCAATTAGTTAGTTGAAAAAGATTTGAAAATCAATTTTGAAAAGATAGAAAGTTTAGAAAAGATTTTTGAAATCAAATTTTTGAAAAAGATATGATTTGAAAAAGATATGATTAAAAAGATATGATTGAAATTTATTTTAAAAAAGATTTGAAAAATAAATTTTAAAAAGATTTGATTTTGAATATTGAAGTTGATGACTTGACTAACAAGAAACTAAAAGATATGATTCTAGAATTTAAAGATTAAACCTTTCTTAACAAGAAAGTAACAAACTTGAAATTTTTGAATCAAGATTTTTGAAAATATGAGGAAAATATTTGATTTTTGAAAAAGATATGTTTGAAAAGATATGATTTTGAAAAAGATATGATTGAAAATATTTGATTTGAAAAAGATTTGATTTTGAAAAAAAAATGAAGATTTGAAAAAGATTTGATTTGAAAACAAAATTCCTCTCCTTGTATCATCCTAGCGTCAAAAGCCCAGGAGCTGCATGTTTTGGGCGTTTAACGCCCAATTGATGCATGGTTTTGGCGTTTAAACGCCAATTTTCCTTCTTCACTGGGCGTTTTGAACGCCCAACTTTTTCTCTGTAATTCCTCTTCTTTATGTTCTTGGATCTTCATTTTGCTAAATCCTTTGTTCAAGAAGAGAAGTTTTCAATTTTGAAAAACAACAAAATGATTCAAAACATATAATTCTTGGATCAAAACACAAGATAAATGCAAGAACATTATGAACGTCAAGATGAACACTAAGATACCAGTTTTCTTAATGAAAGAAAACATGGAGGACACCAAACTTAGAACTTTCTCATGTTTGGGCCATATGAATGCAAGAATGCATATGTAGAACATCATGCAGTGCAAATCAATAAATCATGAAGATCAAACATGTAACGACCCAATTTCTAGTACGTCATGATCATACTAGAAACTGAGCACTACCAACTTGTCTTCCAAATTATTATATATTATTTATTATAAGAGCCTGATTCGTTGTTAAAAGTGTAATTAGTTTGTGAGGTACTTTTATTAAAACATTTGGATTAATAAACAGAATCATTCATAAACAATTCACAAATAATAATAGATAAAACGGTTATAAACAACCACACATAAATACATCTCAAGCAGTTGATAATATTCGATGATCCAGCCTTTATTAGAGTATAGACTTTTAGCTAGAACACCCCTAGACATAGCTAGATAATAACTATATACATATATATACATACAACATCCCAGGTCCTGACCTGTTCAAGAAGTCCCTAAGCTGGCGCCCAGGCTAGCCTAGACTCTATACTCACCTAGTTTCTCTAAACTACTAAAGCGAGGGAAAGTACGTTCTAGGTCTTCAAAACTCAAGTCAGGTGGAACGTCATAAAAAGGTAGAAGGTCGTCTACTACTCCTCTGCACGATCATATGTCATCAAAGAGCGTCTCTCAAGTACTTCATCGAGTGGCCACATAACAGCAACATCGTACGGAAGAGTTAGGCTAAAGTTTATAGATAAGCAGGGTGCAGACATTGGCTGGCCTCACAGTGTATACATATAAACAGGTAACGAAGTTCACTCTAGACTCAGAAGACTACCTAGAGCGGAATCCTCTTTGCAGAACATTCATCAGCAAACTACGGAAGGGTACTGATGCTTCCATCTAAAAGGGGAAGGGAGAGAGATGGGGTAAGAACTTGGGGTTCTTAGTAGAGCCGGGGTTATTTGTTACGTTCATTAATTCCGTGTTGTTTAGCAGATAAATAGCAGAATACCGAGAAGCAGTAGACAGAAGAAACAGATAAATAGAGAAAATAGAGAAAACAAAAAGCAAAACACAAACAAAAGAATACAAGAAAACAAAATAGAGACACAGAGAATATAATGAAAACAAAGAAGGCATACATTCAAACAACAATCATAATAGAGGAAATGCGCAACCAAGTATGATGCATGTCTAGCCCTAGTGCAGGTAATGAGCTCATTTGTCGGTTACATACCCGCTCCCGACGTTACCCAGCAACCTCTGTCTGGATAAGGCTTTCCTGTTGGCAATACCCACTGCAAGCAACCTTTGTCTTGTAGGGCGGCACTTATTAGCCGATATACGCGCAACACACTCACTATAAGCAAGCTCTGTCTTACAAGAGCAACAACACACTCACTATAAGCAACTTCTGGCTTATAGGAGCAACAACACACTCACTGTAAGAAACCTCTGTCTTACACGAGTAACTACATACTCACTGTAAGCAACCTCTATCTTACAGGAGTACACTGATCTCGATACCTCTGTAAGCAACCTCTGTCTTACAGCAAAGTATTATAGCAAGGTATCCCAAGAAAGCATTCTCAGTGGTCGTACTACCATCCATCTAATTGCCACAATGCAGCAGATGAACACAAAGATATATCTGGGGTTGCCTTAACGCAACAAATGACCTTTCAACAGGCCCTCTACTTGTCCTCTATTCTCTTGATCATATTACTCTTTCCTCCTTATATCTATTTACTCTGTTTTGGTTTGTCTTTTCTCTGTATCTATTTACTTTTCTCTGATTGCTCTTTCCTCTGTATCTGTATTACTCTTTTTCTCTTTATCTCTTTACTCTACTCTGATTACTCTGTTCTCTGTGTTTCTTTGCTTAACAAATGTATTTAAAGCTTATGTAAATTTCAGTATGAATAGTTAGCCTGTCCCAAGTATAGGTTCATTAAGTCTATACTGAAATATTTTAACTTTTCATATTATACCTAACCCTAGTCGCAGCTCAAGGACTAACTATGTTGCCCTAATTCGTTCACTAATCTCTGTCTGTTTCTGTCATTAAAACTTTACAGACTTTTTCTTCAACTTTTATCTTTTCTTCAACTTTTTATCTTTCTTTTATAATTGCCTCACTAGCCTGTTATTACCACTTCCTAAGTGTTTTATAAAGGTAATTATGAGATTCTACACTTAAAGTTGTCTTTCTAAAGCTTTTACAGAAAACTGCCTTTTCAGCATTATTTTATTATTTTTATTAAAATATTATTTTTAATTAAATATTATTATTTAATATTTTATTATTATTAATTATTTTATCCTTAATTTTCGAAAAATTAACTTATCTTTTACGTTTAACCTTTAAAATTCACTTTTTACCACCCGTAACTTTTAATGTTTCTACTTTAACCAGCCTATATTTCAGAAATTACAAAATAACCCCCCAAACACCAAATTAATTACTTACTTGCCCTTTTATGAATAAAAAAGGTGTTCTTAATTATTCTTCACCACACTCAAAGTGTTCTTCATGTTCTTCATAAATTCTTAAGATTCTTTCCCTGTTTTTACCCCTTTTTCAATCTTTTCAGCAACCGATTTTTACCAAAATTCATAATAAATTCCCAGCCACTAAAACCCCATCTTTTCCACATGATTTTAACACAAATTGAACCCTATTTTATGCTCTAGGGTTCATTTTTTCATCAGCCCTCAAGAACAACATTCATAGCTTGAATATCATCAAATTTCATCAAAATTTCAACAAACTTTCACCAAGAATAACTCATATAAGCAATCAATTTCAAGCATAATCAAACCATATCATAATCACACATCTCAAACATAATCAATCAAGATTAAATTCATCATACCCTACCTGGTTTTGCTACTCCTAATTCGGTTAGACTTTCAGGTGGTCCTTAACCAATTTTTCCTCCTAAATCACATCAAGAGCAACTTAAATCCAAAAACCCTCGACTAACCAAATCTTACTCAGCATGTTAGAAAGTGATTTCTAACCTTAGACTTGCTATAAATTCATGTTTCTTGGCCCTGAAGTCAAGTTAAGCATGATTCCTAAGGAAAAATATCAAGAAAACACATGTTTTGCATGGTTTTCCTTGAAAACCGAATTGAAGAGGGAGGGAGACAGCCATCTCACCTTATTTCCAGCCTTGATATGTTATATGGTTATGTATAGAAAGAAGAAAGGATCATTTTGGTGAAATTGGAATTTTGATTTGAGTTTTAGTTCAGAAGAAATCAAGCTTTGAAGATTAAGTGTTCATGAAAGTTTCTCTCTTTTCTCTCTTGCTATTTTCGGCCAAAATGAAGAAATGAGACAGCCTTGGAGTGTCTTGGGGGTGTAGGGTGAGTTTTGATTGGTTGGCTTGAAGTTGGATTAAAATAATATTAAAATATCTCAGGTGTATAACTACTAAAACTAGGTGTATCGGAACACACGTAAAAACATCTCTAAAAATTCTTTTCTGAGATACTAGCATAAAAGACACTAGTAACATATTTAATATGAGAATAGATCATGTATGATGAGGCCTTAGCATTGTTAAAGTCATCAGAGAGTGCCGGTGCTAAGCTGCACCAGTAAACTATAAACCCGGTTAAACCGATTTCCTGTTTTTAACTAAAACAGACCAGGTAACCTTATAATATCATTCAAGCATCTTCTAATACTAATGTAATGATAATATTATACTATTATCTCTCTTCTCTCATGAATCTAGTCCAGTTCATCAAACTACGACTATTTACGAAAACTAGAATAAAAACTCCTAACCGATACGGTTCAAAAACTAGGTTCTTCATCACTGCATTATCGAGCTTGCCTCAAAAAGGTTCTAGCTTAAAGATGACATAATAACAATGAGGATTGAGATACTTTATGATATATAAGAGGTGTTCCCTTTACTGATCTTCCAGAGAAATCTGTGCCTTCAAAAAAGATTTCACGTACTTGAAAAACGGGGTTGTTACATTCTACCATCCTAAAAGAAAATTTGCCCTCAAAATTTCAGCCACGTGCAAGAATCCATCTTCAAGCAGTCTATTTTCTTCAAGCCATCCTAACGAAGAGGTAGGTCCGTTCCTTACAGCATCCAAATCTAACATAGTCTTTGCCATCTATATCATAACAGTTATTAGGATAGCTGGTCTCACATCGATTCGTCGTTTGGATCTCGATTAAACCATGCCTATTCACAGTCATTGAGGTCTTATCCACACCAAACAATCAACATTAAGGTGATCAGTCTTAATATCACAAGTTAAGTATAAAAATTCCTAAAATGAGCACTCATAGACATTCATGCCAAATGTATCTTAAAGATTCCCTAACGGCATGAGGCACACAAGAAGAGTATGCAATGAAGCATAGTCAGTCCACTCCCCATGCTCTACTGGGAACGAACTGCTCTGATACCAAATTGTAACGACCCAATTTTTGGTACGTCATGATCATACTAGAAACTGAGCGCTACCAACTTGTCTTCCAAATTATTATCTATTATTTATTATATGAGCCTGATTAGTTGTTAAGATCGTAATTAGTTTGTGAGGTACTTTTTTTTAAAAAGTTTGGATTAATAAACAGAATCATTCATAAGCAATTCACAAATAATACTAGATAAAACAGTTATAAACAACCACAAATAAATACATCTCAAGCAGTTGATAATATTCGGTGATCCAGCCTTTATTAGAGTATAGACTTTTAGTTAGAACACCCCTAGACATAGCTAGATAATAACTATATACATATATATACATACAACATCCCAGGTCCTAACCTGTTCAAGAAGTCCCTAAGCTGGCGCCCAGGCTAGCCTAGACTCTATACTCACCTAGTCCCTCTAAACTACTAAAGCGAGGGAAAGTACGTTCTAGGTCTTCAAAACTCAAGTTAGGTGGAATGTCATCAAAAGGTAGAAGGTCATCTACTACTCATCTGCACGATCATATGTCATCAAAGAGTGTCTCTCAAGTACTTCATCGAGTGGCCACATAATAGCAACATCGTACAGAGGAGTTAGGCTAAAGTTTATAGATAAACAAGGTGCAGACGTTGGCTGGCCTCACAGTATATACATATAAACAGGTAACAAAGTTCACTCTAGACTCAGAAGACTACCTAGAGCGGAATCCTCTTTGCAGAACAGTCATCAGCAAATTACGGAAGGGTACTGATGCATCCATCTGAAGGGGGGAAGGGAGAGAGAAGGGGTAAGAACTTGGGAGTTCTTAGTAGGGCCGGGGTTATTAGTTACGTTCATTAATTCCGTGTTATTTAGCATATAAATAGCAGAATACCGAGAAGTAGCAGACAGAAGAAAGAGATAAAAAGAAAAAATAGAGAAAACAAAAAGCAAAACACAAATAAAAAATACCAGAAAACAAAATAGAGACACAGAGAATAGAATGAAAACAAAGAAGGCATACATTCAAACAACAATCATAACAGAGGAAATGCGCAACCAAGTATAATGCATGTCTAGCCCTAGTGCAGGTAATGAGCTCATTTATTGGTTACATACCCGCTCCCGACTTTACCCAGTAACCTTTATCTGGATAAGGCTTTCCTGTTGGCAATACCCACTACAAGCAACCTTTGTCTTGCAGGGCAACACTTATTAGCCGATATACACCCAACACACTCATTGTAAGCAACCTCTGTCTTACAGGAGCAACAACACACTCACTGTAAGCAACCTCTGTCTTACATGAATACAACATACTCACTGTAAGCAACCTCTGTCTTATAGGAGCAACTACAGACTCACTGTAAGCAACCTCTGTCTTACAGGAGTACACTGATCTCGATACCTCTGTAAGCAACATCTGTCTTACAGCAAAGCATTATAGCAAGGTATCCCAGGAAAGCATTCTCAGTGGTCGTACTACCATCCATCTGACTGCCACAATGCAGCAGATGAAAACAAAGATATCTCTAGGGTTGCCTTAACGTAACAAATGACTTTTCAACAGGCCTTTACTTGTCCTCTATTCTCTTTATCATATTACTCTTTTCTCCTTATATCTCTTTACTCTATTATGGTTTCTCCTTTCTTTGTATCTATTTACTTTTCTCTGATTGCTCTTTCCTCTGTATCTGTATTACTCTTTTTCTCTTTATCTCTTTACTTTACTCTGATTACTCTGTTCTCTATTTTGCTTAACAAATGTATTTAAAGCTTATGTAAATTTTGGTATGAATAGTTAGTCTGTCCCAAGTATAGGTTCATTAAGTCTATACTGAAACATTCTTACTTTTATATTATACCTAACCCTATTCGCAACTCAAGGACTAACTATGTTGCCCTAGTTCGTTCACTAATCTCTGTCTGTTTCTGTCATTAAAACTTTATAGACTTTTTCTTTGACTTTTATCTTTTCTTCAACTTTTTATCTTTCTATTATCTTTGCCTCACTAGCATGTTATTACCACTCCCTAAGTGTTTTATGAAGGTAATTATGAGATTCTGCACTTAAAGTTGTCTTTCTAAAGTTTTTACAACTGCCTTTTCCGCATTATTTTATTATTTTTATTAAAATATTATTTTTAATTAAATATTATTATTTAATATTTTATTATTATTTATTATTTTATCATTAATTTTCGAAAAATCAACTTACCTTTTACTTTTAACCTTTAAAATTTACTTTTTACCACCCGTAACTTTTAATGTTTCTACTTTAACCACCCTATCTTTCAGAAATTACAAAATACCCCCCAAACACCAAATTAATTAATTCCTTGCCATTTTATGAATCAAAAAGGTGTTCTTCATTGTTCTTTACCACTCAAAGTGTTCTTCATGTTTTTCATAAATTCTTCAGATTCTTTCCCTGTTTTTACTCGTTTTTCAATCTTTTCAGCAACCGATTTTTACCAAAATTCATAATAAATTCCCAGCCACTAAAACCCCATCTTTTCCACATGATTTTAACACAAATTGAACCCCAATTTAAGATCTATGGTTCATCTTTCCATCAGCCCTCAAGAACAACATCCATATTCATGAAAATTTCAACAAACTTTCACCAAGAATAACTCATATAAGCAATCAATTTCAAGCATAACCAAACCATATCATAATCACACATCTCAAACATAATCAATCAAGATTAAATTTGTCACACCCTACCTGGTTTTGCTGCTCCTAATTCGGTTAGACTTTTAGGTGGTCCTTAAGCACTTTTTCCTCCTAAATCACATCAAGAACAACTTTAAATCCAAAAACCCTCAACTAACCAAATCTCACTCAGCATGTTAGGAAGTGATTTCTAACCTTATACTTGCTGTAAATTCACGTTTCTTGGCCCTCAAGTCAAGTTAAGCATGATTCCTAAGGAAAAACATCAAGAAAACACATGTTTTGCATGGTTTTCCTTGAAAACTGAATTGAAGAGGGAGGGAGACAGCCATCTCACCTTATTTCCGGCCTTGATATGTTATATGGTTATGTAGAGAAAGAAGAAAGGATCATTTTGGTAAAATCGGAATTTTGATTTGAGTTTTAATTCAAAAAAAATCAAGCTTTGAAGATTAAGTGTTCATGAAAGTTTCTCTCTTTTCTCTCTTGTTATTTTCGGCCAAAATGAAGAAATGAGACAGCCTTGAAGTGTATTGGGGGTTTAGGGTGAGTTTTGATTGGTTGGCTTGAAGTTGGATTAAAATAATATTAAAATATCTCAGGTGTATAACTACTAAAACTAGGTGTACCGGAACACACGTAAAAACATCTCTAAAAATTCTTTTCCAAGCTACTAGCATAAAAGACACTAGTAACATATTTAATATGAGAATAGATCATGTATGATGAGGCCTTAGCATTGTTAAAGTCATCAGAGAGTGCCGGTGCTAAGCTGCACCAGTAAATTGTGAACCTGGTTAAACCGATTTTCTGTTTTTAACTAAAACAGACCAGGTAACCTTATAATATCATTCAAGCATCTTCTAATTCTAATGTAATGATAATACTATACTATTATCTCTCTTCTCTCATGAATCTAGTCCGGTTCATCAAACTGAGACTATTTACGAAAACTAGAATCATAACTCCTAACCGATATGGTTCAAAAACTAGGTTCTTCATCACTGCGTTATCGAGCTTGCCTCAGAAAGGTTCTAGCTTAAAGATGACATAATAACAATGAGGATTGAGATACTTTATGATATATAAGAGGAGTTCCCTTTACTAATCTTTTGGAGAAATCTGTGCCTTCAAAAAGATTTCACGTACTTGAAAAACGGGGTTGTTACAAAATAAGGCAATTCATCAAGAACAACTGGAAGATCATCAAGAATACAATGTATGTGTTTCAAAAATTGAAAGAAAATTAAAATCATGCAATTGACACCAAATTTAAAATTTGGCCCTAGATTCAAACAAGAACCATGAAATATTTTTGAGTTTTTATGATTTTATGAATTTTTTTGGATTTTTCGAAAATTATTTTGGAAAAATGAAAAAGAAGAAAAATTTTAAAAGATTTTTGAAAACTTTTTGAAAACAAAATAAGAGGAAAATTACCTAATCTGAGCAACAAGATGAACCGTCAGTTGTCCAAACTTGAACAATCCCCGGCAACGGCGCCAAAAACATGGTGCACGAAATTGTGAAACACAATGGTGCCAACAACTTGTACGCACAATTGTAATCTCAACTCTTTTTCACAACTTCGCACAACTAACCAGCAAGTGCACTGGGTCATCCAGGTAATAAACCTTACGTGAGTAAGGGTCGATCCCACAGAGATTGTCAGCTTGAAGCAAGCTGTGGTCATCTTGTAAATCTCAGTTAGGCAGATTCAAATTGGTTATGGAGTTTTAATAATTAAAAGATAAATAAACAGAAAATAAAGATAGAGATACTTATGTAATTCATTGGTGAGAATTTTAGATAAGTGCATAGAGATGCTTTGTTCTTGTTGAATCTATGCTTTCCTACTACCTTCATCTAATCCTTCATACTCCTTTCCATGGCAACTGTATTTTGGGCATCACCGTTGTCAATGGCTACTTCCCGTCCTCTCAGTGAAAATGGTCCAAATGCGTTGTCACCGCACGGCTAATCATCTGTCGGTTCTTGATCATGTTGGAATAGGATCCAGTGATCCTTTTGCGTCTGTCACTACGCCCAACACTCGTGAGTTTGAAGCTCGTCACAGTCATCCCTTCTCAGATCCTTCTCGGAATACCACAGACAAGGTTTAGACTTTTCGGATCTCAGGAATGGCCGCCAATAATTCTAGCTTATACCACGAAGACTCTGATCTTTCGGAACGGAGGCTAAGAGATACACACTCAATCTTAAGTAGAACGGAAGTGGTTGTCAGTCATGCGTTCATAGGTGAGAATGATGATGAGTGTAACAGATCATCACATTCATCAGGATGAAGTGCGAGTGAATATCGTAGAACAAGAATAAGCTTGAATTTAATAGAAAATAGTAGTAATTGCATTAATACTCAAGGAACAGCAGTGTTCCACACCTTAATCTATGGTATGTAGAAACTCCACCGTTGAAAATACATAAGTGGTCTGGAGGTCCAAGCATGGCCGAATGGCCAGCCTCCCCAAGTATGAAAATATGATATCCGGAATGTCTCTATGATCCGAAGATGAAAATACAATAGTAAAAGGTCCTATTTATAATGAAACTAGCTACTAGGGTTTACAAAAATAGGTAAATGGTGCAGAAATCCACTTCCGGCCCCACTTGGTGTGTGCTTGGGCTGAGCATTGAGGCTTTCACATGAAGAGGTCTTCCTTGGAGTTAAACACCAGCTTTGGTGCCAGTTTGGGCGTTTAACTCCAACTTTTATGCCAGTTCTGGCGTTTTGACGCTAGAAAAGGGCAGAGAGCTGGCGTTTTGACGCCATTTTATGTCGTCAAAACTCGTGCAAAGTATAGACTATTATATATTATTGGAAAGCCCTAGATGTCTACTTTCAAACTCAATTTAGAGCGTGCCATTTGGAGTTCTGTAGCTCCAGAAAATCCACTTCGAGTGCAGGGAGGTCAGAATTCAACAGCATCAGTAGTACTTTGTCAGCCTCTAAATCAGATTTTTGCTCAGGTCCCTTAATTTCAGCCAAAAAAACACACAAACTCATAGTAAAGTCTAGAAATGTTAATTTTGCTTAAAAACTAATAAAAATATACTAAAAACTAATTAAATTATACTAAAAACTATATAAAAATGATGCAAAAAAGCGTATAAATTATCCGCTCATCAGTGCCTGGCAACCACAAGCAGTCTACATGATATTCAACGTAGTCATTAGACGACAGCCGGAGTATAATCTCTTGGGTCTCTGATCCACGGATTTGATTCGCCTCTCCTGACAATAGAGCATTCGAATCCGTGAAATTTGAACCTTCGTGGTATAGGCTAGAACCAATTGGCAGCATTCATAAGATCCGGAAAGTCTAAACCTTGTTTGTGGTATTCCGAGTAGGATCTGGGATGGGATGACTGTGACGAGCTTCAAACTCACGAATGTTGTGCACAGTGACAGTGTGCAAAAGGATAGAGAGATCCTATTCTGACACAAGCGAGAACTGACAGATGATTAGCCGTACAGTAACCGTACTTGGACCATTTTCACTGAGAGGATGGATGGTAGCCATTAAAAATGGTGATCCACCAACATACAGCTTGCCATGGAAGGGAGCACGCATGATTGGGTGAAGACAATAGGAAAGCAGAGGTTCAGAAGCAACAAAGCATCTCCAAACGATTATTTGAAATTCCCACCAATGGATTACATAAGTACCTTTATTTTAATTTACGTTTTATTTTTCGTTTGATTATCAAAACCTCATAACCATTTGAATCCTCCTGACTAAGATTTACAGGATGACCATAGCTTGCTTTAAGCCGACAATATCTGTGGGATCGACCCTTACTCGCGTAAGGTATTATTACTTGGACGACCCAATGCACTTGCTGGTTAGTTGTGCGGAGTTGCAAAAGTGTGATTGAATTTCGTGCACCACTAACACTAATCCTTCCCAAGGGAGAGGATTAGGACCTGTGAATAGAAGTTGGCTCAACTACTTGACTTTCCTTCATTCGTTGAGGGTTAACTAAGTAGGAACAACAATATTTATCTTGATAATTCCAATGAGGATAGAACTTCCAATTAATCTTCCCTAAGCCAAGGCCTTTATTTGAATAATTCACACTCTCTTAGCAACTCGTTGGGAGACGACCTGGGATTTCTACTCACAGTATTTATTTCAAAATTTTGTGACAACCCTTTTAAATTGATACGCAAAATTTTTTATTGATTAAGAATTGTACTTGCAATGCTGATTTCTTAATTAAATTCTTAATCATAATTTTCGTACGTCAGGTACATTAGGTGATACCTCAAGAGCTGTACAAGGTGGCAAAAGAGCCTTGTACCAAAGTAAGGTTGGCATTCGCACATCTTATCTGTCACTTATACAACTCAACTGGAGTTGTCATAGAAGGAGACATCCCCATTGAGGAGGACAAGCCCATCACTAAAAGAATGATAGAGCATGCTAGAGGGCCGGGATTTGAACCACAGCAAGAGCATGGGGAACTGCCTCAACAAGAAATCCCTAAGATACGTCAAGGGATGTATTTTCCTCCTAGAGACTATTGGGACTGACTGAACACTTCTCTAGGAGAATTAAGCTCCAACACGGATCAGCTGAGGTTAGAACACCAAGAGCAATCCACAATCCTCCATGAAATAAAAGAAGATCAAAGAGTTATGAGGGAAGAGCAACAAAGGCATAGAGGAGCTCAAACGCTCCATTGGATCCACTAGAGGAAGCAGTAGCCGCCGTCACTAAGGTGGTCACGTTCCATTCCTTTGCCTATGTTATTTTTTTGCTTTTCGTTATGTTTTATTGTCTGTTTCCTGTTTTTAAGTGCATGATCATCCTTTGTTTATGTCTTAAAGCTATAAAATATTCCATGTATTTCTCAGCATACTTAAAAGAAAATTTTATTTGAAAAATAATAGGGAGATACATAAATTTCGAGTTATATAATAAGAATAGTCTAATTATTTGATGTGGTGGCATTACTTTCATTTTCTGAATGCATGAATTAACAGTGCATATTTGATGTTAGAGTTAAGATCGTTGGTTCTTGAAAGAATGATGAAAAAGGAGAAGTATTATTCGTAATCTAAAAAATCCAAATATTGATTCTTGAAGCAAGAAAAAGTAGAAAAAAGAAAGAAAAAGAGAAAGAAGTGAAAAAAAAAGACAGAAAAAGCCAATATCTCTTTAAACCAAAAGGCAAGAGCAAGGATCAAAGGCTTTGAGCATCAATGGTTAAAAGGGCCTAAAAGAAACAAACTCTTGGGCTAAAACTTCAAATGAGGTCCTCCCCACTAACTAAATTCTTGTGATGTGAAGATGTCAAGTGAAAGTTTTAGACTGAGTAGTTAAAGTTGTGATCTAAAGTAAAATAGTATACTTAAGAACTCTGGACACCACTTGTTGGGGATTTTCGCAAAGCTGAATCACAATCCTAAGGGGTTCACCTAGTTAAATGTCTGTGGCATTTATGTATCTAGTGGTAATACAGAAAAACAAAGCGCTTAGGGTCACAACCAAGACTCAAAAAGAGGCTGTGTTCAAGAATCAAAAAGAGCTAAACTAAGAGGGTCAATAATGTCATCCGGATTCTGAGCTCCTAAAGACACCAACACTTCTGAGCTTCAATGAATAGTGAGATGCCAAAACTATTCAGAAGTAAATGGTTACTAGCGCCACTCATCAATTGGAACTGAGCTTCATTGAAAAACTCTGAGATTTACTGTATCCCACTTTTCTTTTTAAGCCTACTTTGTTTTTGGTTGCTTGGGGACAAGCAATAGTTTAACTTTGGTGTTCTGATGAGCGGATATTTTATACCCTTTTGGCATCATTTTCATATTATTTTTGTTATGTTATGTTCAAGTTTGATTATATTTTCATAGATTTTAGTGCAAAATTCATATTTTTGGATTCTACTTTGAGTTTTTGTGTTTTATGATGATTTTAGGTAATTTCTGGGTGAAACTGAGGAGCTTTGGCAAAGTCTAATTCAAAGGAAAGGAAAGCGTAGCAGATGCTGTCAAATTCTGACCTTTGTACACTCAAATGAGCATTTCTGGAGCTACATAGGTCAGAATGACACCTTCGGAATAGCTTTTTAAAGCTAACTTCCAGAGCTTTCCATCAATATATAATGGTTTACATGGTTTTGTGATGGAACCTGCCCATATTGGGCGTTGAACGCCCAAGAACTACCCCATTTTTGGCGTTCAACGCCCCAAGGAGACAAGCCATACATTTGTACTTCTTAGAGGGCTAGAAATTTTTCTCAAAATAGAATTGGAGTTGCAAGTATAGTCCGAACCCAACAATTAACCAACATTAAATTTTAATTCAAGGATGTCACAATCAATACAAAATAACTAGAAGTTTTAAGTCTCGGGTCATCTTCCCTAGGAGTTGCAATGAAATGCTCAATTATTGGCTATGGAGGAAAAAGAGGTTTTGATTGCAAAAGGCAAGAAATTAAAATGGCATGAAATTAAATGGGAAGCAAGTAAAAGCAATGAAAATGGATATTGAATGGCAAAAAGGTCTCTTGACAAGAATTGGGGAATTAAGGATTCTTATCCTACTTATTGATCCCAAACATGGTAATTGTGTATAATTAATCCCAATTAGTCAATCCTAACATCGAGAATTAGTCAAAAGGGCATAATTCATCTCAATCCACAAGTCCTAGCCAACTCTATTAATGGAAGGCTTAGAGTTTATGGAAACCAAATCAACTAACAATCCTCACACAATGTAGAATGGACATCCACCACTCAAGTTCACCTAATTACCCAATTTTCCAAACAAGAGTGTGAAAAACTAGGAAAAAATCCAACCAAGTATTTTATCAAACACTTGGAAGGCATAAAAAAAATCATAGTAAAATAACAAGAAATAATAAAATCTACAACTACCAAATTAAATGCAAGAAAATAATAATAACAATTCAATTAAACAATAAGAACTTGAAAATATAAATTGCATTAAACGAAATTGAACTTAATAATTGTGCATCAACAATAACATAACTAGATACAAGAAATAAAAAGGAGAAATAGGAGAATCAAAGCAATAGAACAAGAAAAAGTAAAAGGAACTACAACAAAGCAAGAAATAAAACATGATCTAAGAGAAATCTACCCTAATTCTAGAGAGAATGGAGAGCTTCTCTCTTTAGAATATAACCTAAAGCATGTTTCTAAACTAGCCCTAATTGCTCTCCACTTGATATGGAATGATGCCCCCTTTGATATAGCACTCAATCAGCTTCAAAAAGTCCAAAACTGGGCTTTGGAGGCCCAGAAATCGCACCCAACATTTTTCTTTAAGTGAGTCACGTGCATTGATTCGTGCGTATCCACAGATGTGTACATATGCACGCGTGTTGAATTTTCCTCTTGTGCGTACGCGTATGATGTTGTGCATACACACATGGCTGTGTGCTCCTCCTTTGATTTCTTTATGTTTTCTCCCTATTGTATGCTTCTCCTCCACTCTTATCAAGCCATTCCAACCTATTGTACCTGAAATCACTCATCAAAACCATCAAGGCATCGAATGGGATGAAAGTGGGATAAAATTGATTAAATTAAGCACAAATTAGCATGTTTTCACAATTAAGCTCAACATAGGGAGAGAACACAAAAGTATACTATTTGGATGAATAAATGTGGCTTTATATGATGAAATCCACTTAAATCAATCCAAAATTTATCATCAAATATGGATTCATCAGCATGTTGTTCCTGTTCTACGTGCTATACATGATCACAAATGCTAAAAAACAAGGGAAAACTATGGAAATGAGTAGAAAATAAAATTATATAAAGTTAAACTAAATTAAACAAAGGATAGAAAATACTCTACGTATGGTTGGGTTGCCTCCCAACAAGCACTTCTTTGCCATTACTAGTTTGATGGACAACTCCTTTATGGAGGTTGATAGGGGGTTAGATCCTTGCCCCTCACGGTGAACTTCCGTCTTGTGCTCTCATGGATCAACTCAACATACTCCAGAGACAGGATCTAGTTCATTGTGTGTAGAATGACTGGACTTCTAGGAAAGACAACCTGCATGCCAAGTGAGAAGTCTTCGGTTGGAATTTTCTTGTTCATCCAGTCTTTGGGTACTTTCTTCTTGGTACCTCCTTCCTCAGTAGCTGATGGTGGATTTCCAACACCAAACTTAGGTTTGATGTCAGGGGGCTCTGTAAGACTCTGTACTAAGAGAAAGGGCTAAAATACTAAGTGTTGCACAATGGTACCTTCTCTATCTGTTGGAGAGTGAGGGTTGGGGATCTTAAATAGTATATGATCCTCCCAAAGCCTCAGGATCATCTCTCCTTTTTCCACATCAATTAAGGCCTTGGCAGTAGATAGGAAAGGCCTTACAAGGATGATGGAGTTGTCTATGTCCTCCCCAATGTCTAGTATCACGAAGTCTGCAGGGAGGTAAAGGTCTTCAACCTTTATGAGGACGTTTTCCACCATACCATATGCCCGTTTAAGGGACTTGTCTGCCATCTCCAGTGAGATTCTAGTGGGCTGCACCTGTTGGTGTCCCAGATTCCTTATTACTGAGAGAGGCATAATGTTAATGCAAGAGCCAATGTCGCATAATGCCCTCTCAAATGTGATGGTCCCTATAGTGCAAGGAATAAGGAAGCTTCCAGGGTCTGGCATCTTCGGAGGCAGCTTCTTTTGGACCAAGGCACTGTATTTCTTGGTCAGTATCACCATCTCCTCTCCCTTCAGGGTCGTCTTCTCAGAGATAACATTATTCAGACAGGCCATATAAGAGGGATTCTATTCCAATGACTATGCAAAAGAGATATTGACTTACAGCTTCCTGAGGATTGCCAAGAACAGATAAAGTTGCTCTTCCTTAGGTTTTTCTTGCACGTCTGGAGAGGGTTGTTCTTCAAGCTCCTCCATCTTCATAGGGACGTGCATGGTGACACTTCCAGTCTCCTCCTGAGCCTTGATCTCCTTCAGTTCCTCCATAGCTGGTTCCTCTTTAGATTCGACCTTAGCTTTCATAGTGAGAGCCTTGCACTCTTCTCTTGGGTTTACTTCAGTGTTCCTTGGAAGAGTGTTGGAGGAGGTCTCTGGGATCCTCTTATTCAGTTGACCTACCTGTATCTCCAAATTTCAAATGGAAGACCTAGTTTCTACCATGAAACTGTGAGTGGTCTTGGATAGGTTACAGACTATAGTAGCCAGGTCAGAGAGGCTCTGTGCGGAAGTCTCCATCTGCTACTGAGAGGGTTGGAACGGTCTGTTGTTGAACCGGTTCTGGTTCGTTCCTCCTCGATAGCTATTGAAGCCTTGTTGAGGCCTCTACTGATCTCTCCACCCAAAGTTGGGGTGATTTCTCCATCCCTAATTGAAAGTATTCGCATAGGGATTGTTTTTGGAGTTTCTAGAGGTGTTTCCCAAGTAGTTCACCTCCTCTATGGTGATCCATGCAATGTCACCAACGTCTGCCTCACAGGCTGCTTCTGGGGAATAAGCAGCTGAGCACTTTGTCCCACTCAAGTACTGAGAGATCATATTGATCTGCTGGGACATGAGCTTGTTCTAAGCTAAAATGGAATCCACAGTGTCCACCTCCATGACTCCCCTATTTTGAGCCATCCCATTGTTCACAAGGTTCCTCTCGGAAGTGTACATGTATTGGTTGTTGGCAACCATATCAATGAGCTCCTACGCCTCCTCAAGATTCTTCTTCATGTAAAGGGAACCACCAACAGAGTGATCCGGTGATATATTATACATCTCAGATAGGCCATCATCGAAGATCTCTAACATGGTCCACTTTGAGATCATGTCAAAAGGGCATCTTCTGATCAGATGTTTGTACCTTTCCCAAACTTCATACTGGGACTCTCCATTTTTCTGTCTGAAAGTCTAGACTTCCACCCTAAGCTTTCTTATCTTCTGATGTGGAAAGAACTTGGTCAAAAATCCATTGACCACCTTCTCCCAAGTTTCAAGTCTCTCCTTAGGTTGAGAATCCAACGATAGCCTTGCTCTGTCCTTTATTGCAAAAGGGAGAGCATGAGCTTGTAAACCTTTGGATTTACTCTATTTGTCTTGACAGTGTCACAAATATGTAGGAAATCAGAGATGAATTTGTTCGGGTCCTCCTGCGGGAGTCCATGAAACTGGTAATTCTATTTTAATAGAGTTACCAGTTGAGACTTAAGCTCAAACTTGTTTGCACCTATGGCAGGTTTGGAGATGCTGCACCCATAGAAATCAAATGTGGGTGCAGTGTAAGATCCAAGGACCTTTCTTGCGTCTCCTCCAGCGTCTGGATTGGCTGCCATAGTTGTATCTTAAACTTCTTGTTTAAGAGCATCTGCAAGATTCCCTCTGGTTCTACTAGCTTGAGCTTGTTGTAGACACCTTCTTAAGAATCTCAGGTTCAGGATCAGGATCAAAAAGAGCTTCTCTATCCCTATTTCTGCTCATAAACAAAAAAAAGAAACTGGAAAAAGGAAAACAAGGGAGTCTCTATGTCAGAATATAGAGAGCTCTTTGTGAGAAACTCAGATAAAGAGAAAAGAAAATAAAGGTGTCTTTTATTTAAAAAGGAGTTTTCAAAAATAAAGAGGGGAAATAGTTTAAAATTTTTCGAAAAAGATGAGAGAGAAAGAGGTTAAAAATTTTCGAAAGAAGCTAAAACAATCAATTAACAAACAAGATTTGAAGATTTGATTCTGAAAAATTTTGAACCTTAAAAAGGAAAAGTCAAAAGGAAATTTTGAAATTTTAGGATTAAAAAGATAAGGTCGAAAGAGGTAAACAAGATAATATAAGATTTGAAAATTAAAAAATTCAAATTTGAAATAATGGAAGACTAACAAACTATTAAACTTTTAAAATTTGAATTTTAAAATAAAGATAAGATAACAAAATTTTGAAAATCAAAGAAAAAGATAAGATAAAGATTTTAAAGATAAAGAAGATAAACAAGAAAATTAAACTAAATGAAAAGATTACCAACGAGACACCAAACTTAAAATTTTAAATCAAGAAAGAAAAAGATTCAAAAACCAATCACGAAATCAATTAACACTAATATCAATTCAGCACCAATACTCAATCAACAAAAGTACCACACCGGAGTAAACACAAGCAAAACATACAAGAAAAGCACAAGTATAGATAGCAGTTACAACAAATAGTTTAGATAACAGTTAATAACAGTTATGCAATTAGGCAAACCAAATGATATAGTCAGCCAGCTCCCTGCTGAAATTGGTAGCCAGATGATCTGCAGAAGAAGTTCAGTGAGCATCCAATTTTTTTTATTGAGCTCAATTTCTAAGTTGATGAAATTTATATGTGAAATATCATATATTACAAGCAATCTTGTTAAAGAAAATTACCTACTCCTGATTCACATAGAAGTATATCTGCTTTGTATAAGTTTGAAAGCTCTTCCAATGGTCCAAGATTAATTCAAACTGAGACAAAATACACCAAATAAAAAGCTACAAAATTAGAACTCGGTCTTGTTTCAATAGTATCAATCAATTACCACCATAAGACAGACTAATATCTAAATAAAAGTAACCTGGGTAAAGCTAGGAAACACCTTGGATGATTCCAATCTTGTTTGCTATATCTAAGGAATCACAATGGGGTGTTCCATCAGGCTTACAAGAAAGTAATACACATAAATTTATATGAAGATAGGTGATTCGATTATAAACAAATTTCAATTTACCAATGACTGCATAAATGCTCACCTGATCAAAGTGTTCACTTTCTTGGCTTAGATGTCATGCATTTTCTTCACTGCATCCTTGATCTTCTTCTTATTAGCATGCATGTCTACAATGAAAACCAAAGTGTTGTTGTCTTCAATCTTCTTCACTGTGGACTCGGTTGTCAGTGGCTATTGTATAATCCCTTTGTTGACAACTACACATGCAATGGCAAAAAACAACATTAAGGCTTAAAACACTTGATTGATGAAGCCCCAGGTGAAATCCACAATGTTCACCGTCCCTATAAAAACATTTAACCATATCAAAACCAGTTAATCAGTGTGAATATGAGACATCATTATGCTCCTCATCTATTAATCAGCCTTCAAATGTTCTATTTAAGAGTGACATTAAGTATCTCAATAGAGAATTTATGTTTGTAATGTTTAACTGTATCCACTTCTTCAACTTTCTGTCACAGGGTAATGTAACAATGAATATGAAGCTTAATAATGAAACCAGTGGTCGATTTTACACAGGTTGCTAGTATTAATTCATTATTTCTCAGAAATAAGAAATATTATAAGTGAAATAACTAATATTGAAATTGCTTCGAGGGAATTTCATTCCAAATACAACATCAAGTTAGAATATTAACTTATCTATACAGATGGAGATGAAATGAAATTTTAAAACAAATATATGTAGTGAACAACACATTTGAAGCTGATTATTTGTTTAAATTTAGCAATAAAAACGATAATCATTAACTTCCTTGACATGATAATATGTGCAGAAAACCTTAAGTCAATGGGAAAGGATAAGAATCAACAAAAAGGAGACATACATAACAATGAGATGCAAATTCAGTTACTTGAACAACATCCTCTCCCTTGATGACTCGCCCAACCACAATAAGCTTCTCATTTAGATCTAGTATTGGTGCAGTGGAATTGAAAAGATCAAATCCTTTGTTGGTGTGCTTGCCCTTGGAAGTTCCAAGCATGAATGCTTCATGTTTCACACTACGTAATTATTACAATATCTATTAATTAAACGCATAATGCCACTGGTTACCAAAAACTTTAAATAGCTAAAGCCAAATGGAAAAAGAATAAGAAAAACCCTAAACATTACATTCAATTCAATTCAACATCATCCGAAGTGTTACTGACCCTAACATCCCTGGAAAAGGGATGTGAGCAGAGGACACCGGTAAAGGTTCAATCCGATATTTCAATTTCTCCGACACCATTGGCGAGTTGGTCGGGTGCCTTCTATGAGGCTGAAGCTGATATCATTGCCTTCAATGATGTATCCACCTTGCCACCTCTCTTACCCGCTGTCGCTGCCTTCTTTTCCGCATCAACGAATCGAATCCATTGAATAATGAGCAACCAATAACGTAGCAAGCAAAATAAAAGCTAGAAAAAATAAAAAATGAAAAGCATTAGATGCGAACCTCTGATCTAAAATTTGAGAAGATAGGAATAGATATAGGCTGGTGTGTTGTGTAATCAAAGGAAGTGTGAGAGAGTAGAGGAGGAGAAGATCCCGAGATTGTGCTTAGGGTTCGAAGGCGGTGATGGAATAACGACACTAGGACGGCAGTGACAACACAACTTGAAGAAGAGAGAAGAGATGGAGGCTTAGAGCTTTCTAGGTTTGGGTCATGAGGAAGAGATGAGGAAGATGAAGAAGACGGTAGCCAAGCTCGACGGAAGCACGATGAAGCTCTTGGGTTAGGGTTGGAGGCGCGATGAAGAAGTTTTTGGTTAGGATTCGAGTTATGCGATAAAGAAGCTTTGGTTGAAGTAGTTTATGTGTTTGATGAAAAATGTTAAGTGCGTGTATGCGTTTGTTTTTACTTAATGAAGTGCTTTTGCTTTCCAAAGTTTTACATACCTTTTGGCACGCTTTAAAAATGTCATGGTAACGTAACTTTATTGGCTCACTTTAAAAGCGTGCCTGTTGCTCTCTTTATGGCCACGCTTTTGAAGCGTGGCATAAAAAAAGTGTGGCCAAATCACTAAGAGTTGTCACCCACATAAAAGTGTGCCGGTTTCTCTTTATGGCCACGTTTTTGAAGCATCTTAAAAAAATGTGGCCAAATCAATAATCCCTCAAAAAAGCATGGCTATTGACCACTTTTGGCTATGCTTTTAAAGCGTGGCAAGAAAAAAGTGTGCCAACAGCCCTTTTCTTCTTATAGTATGCTCATCTGGTCCAATACAATACAAACTGAAATCTTATTAAAACCGCACTAATTTGGATTTGATTGGATTCCATTTTTTACAAAACGCATGGATCAGATCGGATTTCGAATATACTTCTCAAAATCGATCTAACCCAATCCAAACTGCACAATGTGTTATAATATTATTATTTTACTGTTATATTTACAATTTTACTTATAATATGTTTAATTTGTTATATATTTTTATATTATTCATGTATTACTATTATTTAATAAATATTTTATGTTTCAAATGAGATTTATTTATTTATTTTAACTAACCTATAATTTCATTTTTATTATTATGTTATTGTTGGTTTTTTAAGATATTGCTAAGATTTGTTATGTCATTGTTGGTTATTTAAAATTTAATGGTGAGACTTATTAAGTATATTTAATTTTTTTTTAATTTATAAAATCGCAAATCCAATCCAATTCAACTCGCTTGAAATCATATCGAATTAGATTGAAATTTTTAAGAAAAAACATCCAATCCAAATGATACTACAAATAAAATTAATATTCAAATCGAATAAATTTTTGACTCAAAACCAATTTAAACTGCATCGCGAACGCCCTAATCCATAGTGCTGGCTACTTGAACAAAATCATTTAACAATATAAGCTCTTCTCACTGGCCATTTTTTTAATCAAATTCGTAGTTTATATCTACAATTTATCGAGGGATTCGTATATATAAACCCTGGTTCTTATTCCTGATTTACAATCAGCAAACCTGTTTCATAATTTGTGGTTCACATCCACGATTTACGATAAAAAATTATTGATATATTCCATGATTTATGATTGAAAAATTTATGCTTTATGAAGCTTTTTCCAAAATCGTGGTTTTAATAAATAATGATTTACATATATTAAAAGAGGACACGAATGAAACCAAATTTGCTTTGGGAGATCTCTAATTTTGTTTTATTTGAATTTTATATATGAAAATATTCCCGATAAAACCTTAGCTTCCTGATTGATTTACTTTTATTTTTATTTTTTCTTTTATCTTTTGTCACTTTCTTTAATTCCCTTGTGATGAGGTTCTGGATGGTTTTTCCTCCACACAATCATTGTCATTATCAACAACAACGTAACCATTATTTTATGCTTCGCTATTTTTAATTTTTTATCATAACCTACCTTCCTACTCCTTTTTCCTAATTCCTTTCGGCCTCTCAAGTGCACATCCTTTCTCTCAAACCTCATGATCTTGTATATCTTTTTTATTTTTTATTTTCTGTAAAGAAGATTCTCTTTCACAATTGAAAGTCTTTGCAGCTCTTTTGAAATATTGTTGTCATGCCACTAATCATTGAACCTAACTCATCATATAATCTTACACACTATGAAATGGATATGTAGCTTCTCATATTGTGAAACGTGGACATTCTTCTTTAGCTGTAGTTTGTACTACCTACAAAATAAATCGTTCTAATTTTTATTTAATAAAACTTTCCTAAAACATGGTCTCCCCATAACTAATCACGCATGTATGTATTTTTTATTTTTTTTATAGAATTAAATTGTTTGATATATCATATTTAAAAAAGAAAAAAAGAAACTGAATAGATACTGTACTTTTGTTATTCCTACATAGAACTAGGAGCGAGATTCCGCACGTTTTATGGGGCCAACAATAAACAGACACATAAACAAAATGAACAAAGCAAATCCTAATAAAAAAAAATAAACTAAGAAAAGGGCAGTTTTTGGTGGTTATATCAGGCCACTAATTAGACAGAATGTGATTTGGTGGTTTCTTTTCTCCGTTTCTTTTTCTTTTTCTTAGATTCTTATACCTTTAAAGCCATCTCTTCCATTGTCTAGATTTGAATTATATACACGCATGAAATATGCGTGTCGGAGAAGGTGGGCGAGAGGGGTAGAGAAAGGTGAATAACCATACGGATTATTTTATTTAAATTAATTAAATATAATATTTATTAAAATTTATATGTAAAATATTTATTGATATACTAATTTTACACATTTTGAATACAAAATCTCACGTAAAATAAATATTACAGAGATGCAGTAATTAGGATACGACACAACAAAAATATTATATATTTTAGATGCATTCGGAATATGATGTAAAACTTAAATCGAGTATATAGTACTCAGGATACATGCATAAATGCTATAAGAAAATAAGAAATTATAGACGGATTTTTAAGATAGAATTTTACTGTCGAAAATATCGACAGGTTTTTGACAAATTTTCTTTCGATAAAAAAATTAAAAATTTTTTCGAAAAATTACTGATAAATTATAAGATCTGTCGATAATTCTGTTGATAAAATAAAAGTTTTGATTTTAAACTTATTGCCGATAGATAATTCTTCTCTAATTCTTCGTCGCACGAGCTTCCACTACCGCTAACATTGTCAGTATAAACTCCGTAAAATTAACGAATAATTAGTCAATAAATTAATTTTTAATGAAAAATTAGAAACATGAATTTTATAGTTTTATGAGATATATCTAATAAAAATAAGAATTTTGACACTAATTTTTAACAATCTGGCGCAAGATTGGGTCAAGCCGGTCAAACCAAGCTCAACCAACACATCAAACTTAATGAGCTTCAGCTCATTCTCCTCCCCTTGCATGCAAACACACTGAAACACTTCAGCAAAGGGGGAAGAACACATCAAGTTCATCAAACCCTTGGTTTTGATTCAATCTTCCATAACTTCTCGCTTCGAGCTCCGATCGCGGTACCATTTGCGACCATGCGTCCACAATGACGAGCTCTACAAAGCCCATTAAAAAATTAAGTAAGGAAGCCACATTCCCATTTTCTATTTTCTCTTCCCCAATTTGAAAATTATATGGTTTTGGGTGTTGAAATTTTTGGTTAATTTGATGTTTCAGTATCAAATTGCTTTGAGGAATTATTGGGTCTTTGCTTAATTGAGGCACATACATGGTAAGAATCTTCAAACCTTAGTAAAACCCTTGGTTAATTGTATTTTAGGTATTAAGTGTGTATGTATGGATGAAATGATTTGAAATACGTGGTGTATGTATGTGAATTGGAGCTTAATTATGAATGTTGGATGCTTGGTAGAACTATGGAGACTGACTTTAGGTGTTGAAACTCGTAAGCTTGCCTAGTGGGGTTGTTCTTAGGTTATAAGAGGAAATCGGCCAATGCATGGTTTTGGTTTCTCGTATTTAATATATAATGTCTTGTAAAAACTTAGGCTAGACGACCTAAGATAAGCTAAATTATGACTATTGGAGCTTGATTGATAGTTTTAGTTGACAATGTACGTGAAATTGATGAGGCATGGTAGATTCAATGGTTTTATGAAATGAATGTAGTTGATGTGGTGAAAGGATTTATGAATGATGATTTTAATGATGTTAAATGAGAATATTGAATGTGGATATATGAATGTTAATGATTGTGTTGGTATAATTAAAAATTTTGGAATGATATGTATTAAAAAATGAGGCATGATTCGTGGTGGTAGAGTGTGGAGCTCTGTTGGCTGTGTTTTGGTATGTTTTTGGTGTAGGGTATCATTGTGTGAATATGGTTAATGAGTTATGTTTTTTGAAAATAGAGGTTTGCAAGATTTTGTGAAAATAAGATTTTTTGTCAAACTTCGGCGAGCTATAACTGGGATTCTGGATCTCCAATTTTTTTCAAAATTTTTTCATATCAAAACTAGGTCAGTGATGCTTATGCCGTTTGAAGAACGGATGAAAAATGTTTTAAAATGAGAACGTTATGCATATTGCAACCACTCGCAGACGACGCGACCAACCCTTTCGGATTTGGTATCTCACATCGGCGAGCAATATGCATGCGTACGAAATCAGCGAATTTGAGGGGTTGCGTATGCAACCACCTGCATGTGGCGCGACTAACCCTTTCGGGTTTGCCACTAGCGTGTGTATAGCATGGCACGTTGGGCCTCTATGCCAAAAGCATCAAATTGGGTGTGTGATGCCAGGGCATCTAGGCCAGTTTCACTGACCTTTTCTTTACTGTTTTAGGGTAGTTTCATGCATTTTCTTAGTGAATAAGGCAAGTTTTGGGTGAAAATACACTTACACATTGATTCAAGAAACTATTGTAAATTTTGCATGATTTCATGAGATTTCTGCTAGAATTGCATGATAACTTGATGATGCATAATCTCATGACTTTGGCTAGAGATTTGATGCACTTTAATTGCTTGGATTTCCTTGGCAATCTTAAGTGATTGGATCCCAATTCCTTGGCAATCCAATCTCTCTAAGCTTTAACAATTAGATCAATGAATGCATTGATTGAGGAAGAGATGAGAATGAACTTGATCCGGAGAATGCAACATCTCCTGAACCCAATGATTTCCCCATATCTTATCTTACCCATTCTCTTTACTTTCTGCCATTTAATTTCATGCTTATTACCCCAACTCCCCATTTGAGATTCTGCACTTTAATTTTTGCTATTTACTTTCTAGTCATTTAATTTTCTGCCAATTCCAAATCCAATTTCTGCTCAGCTCAACTAGCACATTCTTCTAACTAAAATTGCTTAACCAATCAATCCCTGTGGGATTCGACCTCACTCTACTGTGAGTTATACTTGACGACAATTCAGTATACTTGCCGAAGGGAAATTTGTTGAGAGACAAGTTTCCACGCATCAAGTTTATGGCGCCGTTGCCGGGGATTGATTTTGAATCAACAATGATTAAGTTTGAAGATAACTAGATTGAGCATTTTTCCTTTTTATTTAGTTTATTCAGTCAATTTCTGTTAGTTGTTTTGATTTCTTCCTCACCCCTGCACCCTCTTAGTTTTGTTTCGTTCTTCATTTCTTTGTTTATTATAATTCTGCTCACTAACCCACTAACTGTTTGATAATTTGCATCACACACTCTAACAATTATTCTAACAAAACTAGTTTCAGCATTTCATCTCCTGCTGTGTAATCTGTTGTATGATAGGGAGAAGAGAAGGAGCTTCAACATCCTTTGATTCAGAACCTGAAAGAACCCTTTGGAGACAACGAAGGGAAACAAGAGGAAAAAGGATTATTGGTGCCGAGGAAGCAAAGGAAGAGTATTTTGAACCCAACATGGAAGAGAATTTGGAGAACAACCATGAAGAGGAGGCTCATAATCAAGGCCATGCCAACGGTGCTGGGCAAGAAAGGAGGGTCTTAGGATCCTATATCAATCCTAATCCTGGAAATTGTGGGAGCAGCATTCAGAAACCCACCATACATGCCAACAATTTCGAGCTAAAACCCCAGCTCATTACTTTGGTGCAAAATAATTGCTCATTTGGAGGAGGTGCTCAAGAAAACCCTAACCAACACTTGACCACCTTCTTGAGGATTTGTGACACAGTGAAGTCCAATGGAGTCTATCCCAATGTCTATAGGTTGCTCTTGTTCCCCTTTTCACTTAGGGACAAGGCATCCAAGTGGCTTGAATCCTTTCCAAAGGAGAGCTTGACTAATTGGGAAGAGGTAGTGAACAAGTTTTTGGCAAGGTTTTACCACCCTCAAAAGATCAATAGGCTGAGAACTGAAGTGCAGACGTTCAGACAGCAAGATGGGGAGACACTTTATGAAGCTTGGGAAAGGTTCAAGGACCTAACAAGGAGATGGCATTGAAGAAGCCATAGATGTCATTGAAATAGTTGCTGAAAATGACTACTTCTATGCATCCGAAAGAAGTAACACCAGAGGAGTCATGGAGCTGAACCACATGGATGCCTTACTAGCTCAAAACAAGATGATCACCAAGCAGCTAGCAGATCTTACCAAGAAGGTGGAGGAGAACCAAATTGCAGTAGCTATCACTTTATCACCAGCTCAAGAAGGATCAAATATAGGAGAAGAAGGTGACTGGGAGCAAGCCAACTGTGTTGGAAACTCACCTAGACAAAGCCTTGATCCATACTCCAAAACTTACAACTCTGGATGGAGAAATCACCCCAACTTTGGATGGGGAAATCAACAAGATCAAGGGCAAGATCAGAGATGCCACAACCTCAACTCCAACAACCATGTAACTCATCAGAACACACCACAAAGACATTACCAACACCCATCCAACCAATCTTCATAACCCCCTAATCTCAACCCACCATCATTGACAGATGATAGACTCTCAAAGATTGAAGTTCTACTTGAAAGCTTATACAGAGAAGTTCAAGACAACAAGGTGTTTATGGAAGAGGCACGAGCCAACATCAAAAACCAAGGAGAGAACATCAAGAGGTTAGAGTCCCAAGTAGGGTACCTATCTCAACAACTTCCTAAGTCCACTGATGGATTTCCCAGTGACACAGAGAAGAATCCAAGAGGATAAACAAGGAAAGTAAGATGGGAAGAATGTAAAATGATAACCATAAGTGATGAAGAGAGTATGAATGGAGTAGAACACCTTCAAAATAATCACAAAGAAAGCCATGAGGAAGGAAGTTATACAACTCAACCTACATCCAAGGAAGAGTTAAGGAAGAAGGATGTGTTGAACCCATATGCACTTTTTCCCCACAGGCTTAAAGGTGGTGTAGCAGGGAGAATGTACTCAAGGTTCCTTGATATGTTTGCATCTCTTGATGTAAATATACTATTCATTAGAGCCCTCCAGCAAATGCCTTTCTACATCAAGTATATAAAGGAGCTACTAGCCAGAAAGAGTCCATTGAAAGGTGGACAAACCATAAAGATGAACAAGGACTGCAGTGCCCTCATTCAACCAGGGGCACCTACAAAGAAGGAGGATCCAAGGAGTTTCCACATTCCTTGTGCCATAGGAGAAACAATGATTGACAAAGGGCTTTGTGACTTGGAAGCAAGCATCAATGTAATGCCTTTCTTCCTCATGAAGAGGCTCCAAATCAATGAATTAACTCCCACTGATGTAATTATCAGATTGGCTGACAAAACTCAAAGACAAGCAATAGGAGTGGTTGAAAATGTGATGATAAAGGTTGGGAGCTACTACCTTCCCACAGATTCTGTTGTTCTAGAAATGGATGAGAATCCTATCTATCCCATCATTCTGGGAAGACCATTCCTAGCCACAGTCAGAGCACTCATAGATGTAGAGCAAGGAGAGCTGGTACTGAGGATACATGATGAGCAGCTCACCTTCAATGTCTTTAAACCCTCACAAGAATCAGATCATGATAACAGAGAGTTGATGGAGGAGCCAACCAAGGAAGCATTGATGCAAGAAACAAGCAGTGAAGCGGAAACAATACAAATAGAAGCCCCATTGGTTGGAAGCCATGTGCTCAGGAAGAACCACATCAAAAGGGGATCCAAAAGAAACCAGAACCACCAGAGCCATGCAAAGTTAGCAACAAAAATCCCATAGAAAAGGAATCCGTAGAAAGCAAGATAGAACTAAGAGAAACAAGGAAGAAAGTACCCAGAAGATGGAGAAACAAGAAAATTCCTACAGAAGATTTCTCTCCAGGTGATGAAGTGATCTCTACATACTTCCCAACCATACCACCTCACCTTCCCACTATTCCATCTCAGCTGCCCCCAGTGTATGCCATCAACAAAATCATGTCCTTAGAGCATATAGAGCTTATCAACAAAGCTAATGGATATAGGTTCACTGCAAGAGGGGAGGACTTCAAGCACCATCAGCCACCATGACAAGAACCAAACGTCAAGCTAGTGACGCTAAAGAAGCACTTCATGGGAGGCAACCCATGTTCTATAACTCTCTCTCTCTTAAATCTCTAATAATAGTAATAATGCAAAGTTCATGGATTTTCAGATCAATTTTGACAACCAATATAAGACTCCTTTACATGCAAAGTATAGTACAAGATAAGTTTGGTGTTCAAAGCACACCAAGTGGGTTTGAACACACATTTTGTAAAAAGCAATTCATTCCCCAAACTTGTTGCATCATATGACCACAAACAAGTTTGGTGTACCAACGATGCATGCATGGGCAGCTTAATGATTGATTGATGTGTATTCATGAATTCATGAAAAGAAATTAGTCACAAAAAAAATAGATTTTTGTTTAGTTAGTTCACCCCTTGAATTTTCCCACCAATTTTTCAATTAATTTTGACATTCTCTCTTTTTCGTGTATAGGGAATCAAAAAGGACATTGATGGTACTTGATAAGACAAATGAGGAAGAGGGATTCGGCCACTACACCAAGGGAATTTGATACTTGTCCTCATTGGGAATGTCATTGGAAGTGTTGCCATGCAACATTGGGAGTGGATGGCTTTGGAGACCGAACCAAGACCCTCATAAAAGAGGTGATCCTTGTGCTTATTCAATCTCAAAACCCCAACCGTCCACTATCAGACAACACCATTAATCCATACCCTTCAACAATTGCCATCTCTCTATATAAACCCCTTCACACAACCTTTCCGTACACACCCTATATCCCAATCTTTTTCACTTCTTTCTCTCGGCTATACGTACTTCACGTACACCTTATATCCTCACCTTTCTTCCTTCTCTCAAAACACATTCCTCTAAGACACATTCTGCCTCACATCAACCGAATTCCATCTTCAACTTCATAGCTTTCACCATCTTCACAAACTGATCCTCACTCATGGCATCATCAAGCTCCAAAAGGCAAAAGAGGAAGGAACCAATAGAGCAGCCTTCCTTCGATGCCGGGAGGTTCAAAACAGCCTTCCATGAGCTCAAGTTCGAGCGAATAAAGAACAAGAAGATACTGCCTGAATCAACCTTCCAATTCGATGAAGATGAGTGTCCACAAATTTGGGAGAAGATCGAAAAAAAGGGTTGGCAAAAGCTCACTAACCCGGAAGCAAGGGTAAATGTAAATCTCATTAGGGAATTTTATGCAAATGTGGTTAGAGAAGACAAGACCATGACCCCCACCATCACAAGCTATGTAAGTGGGAAGGAGGTAGATTTCAGCCCAAATGCTATAACTAGAGTTCTTCATCTGAAATCACCACAATTTGTTGAGCTCGGGTACCGAGAAAGAAAGAACAATGGCCCCAACAATGATGAACTGGAGGAAATTATAGGTGATATATGCATTGTGGGGTCTGACTGGGAAAGGTATTTGGATAAGAGACCCTGTTTCATCAGGAGAGGAGACCTCATCCCATAAGCCAAGGGGTGGCTTGAGCTTGTGAGACGATCTATCCTTCCAGCTGCAAACAATTCTGAAGTTAACATTTCTCGAGCTACCATGGTACATTGCTTAAAAAGAGGCGGAAGCATAAATGTGCACGAAATTATAGCTGAAGGAATCCAAGAATCAGCCGAGAAGAAGGATTCAGGTGCTAGACTTTGGTACCCCAACACCATCCTTAGATTATGCATGAAGGCCAAGGTAGTCTTTGAAGACGGCAATCCAACTTGGATAGGTCTTGGGAGATCACTCACACTCCAACGCATAACCCATGTGACTCCAACTCAACAGCAGAAAAGACCCTATCTAAGGAAGAGAACATCAGAAGAAGCACAAGAGGAAGAACCTATCCATGAAGATACCCAACAAACAGAACAGCATCAAGAAGGGTATTATGACCCAACCAATAACAATTTGGGTCACATCCGAGGAGCCATTGACGATTTATCAAGAATATACATGGAAGGGCAAGAACAACAATTGCAACTTCAATCTCAGAGAATGGATCGTCAAGAAGAAATGCTAACAAACTGGATGAACCAACAAAGGGAATGCCAGCAACAACTAATGGAGCAGCAACAAGAGCACTACTCTCAGCTCACTCAAGCCATCAGTCAGGTGTCTGAAACGTAGGAAAGCCAAGATAAATGCCTCCAGGAACTCAATCAATGCCAGATGAATCAAATGAAAGCATTCAATGAATTCAGCGTGCTCAACGAAGGAAGGCAACTGCATTGAGAAGAATTCAACATCAACACTCAGGCAAGGTTAAACTATGTGACTGAGCATATGCATCACCTGCACCCTGACATCCCAAGTTATGAGGCAGTGCGCAAGAACTTAACTGAACAAGAAGAGGGGAAGGTGAAACAGCAAAAGGAAGCATTAAAGAAGAAGATGGAGGATGCCGGTTTCTGGAAAAAGTTGATGAGGAAGCGCAAGGGAAATGGAGACTCAGGTAATCAAGGAGAATCCCAAGGAAGCAGAAGAGAATGAGCATACCAACAAGTGAAAGGTGGTGAAGTTCTTCCTTAGTTTACATTCTTTTTCAAAGCTTTAAATAAGAAAAATCATGTATGAAATAGAACATGCTTCCATGGTAGTTTAGAATTTTCAATTATGCATTTAAGTTTCATTGCTTAGGTCTATGTTATTGAGCCTAATGTCTTGAAAGCTCACTTTCATCCTCCTTACTTGTATGCTTGTCTCTCTAAGTTTATCTAAAAGAAAATGTTATGGGAAGAACAAGAGTGGAGTCATTTTGTGAAGTGCATTCTGAATGTTTGTGGTAGGTTGATTAGTAAGCTAAGTTGGTTCACCAAGAAAGGAAAGAAAGCAACTATCCATCCTAAGTCCTATGTTTGAGACACATTCTTTGAGGCTAACTAAACATTAAGATCCCAACAAGAAAAGAAAAAGAGCAATACAATTGAAAATAAGAAAAGGAACACAATAAGAAACGATGCTAGGCACCAAGGGTTTCAAAATTGAGGCATGTGTCTGTGGTGTTTATGTACAAGGGATATACTTGGATGAATAAGCTCTTAAGGGTGCCTTATCACTTGGTAACTTGGGTTAACTAATCCGGGATTATCAGCTGAAAGTCCATTATCAAGAGCAACACCAACTGGTTTGGGAGTGTTGGCTGAAAGCTTATCATAAAGAGTCGCCCTCTTACAAAGCACTTAGCAAAAAGAAAAAAAAAAACTTTGAAAAGGGATGAGGAGATCATGCTAAAAATGCTTTCTCATGTTGGACCAAATTGGGGTTTGGATGGATATTGTGACATGTAATCCTACCAACACATTGATTTGGGAATACATGTGGTATAATCAGTGACCACACTTCATCTCTTTCCATGAGCAATTAAATCAAGGAATTGGGCAATTGTTCAAGCTTAGAGAGATTGGATTGCCAAGGAATTGGGATCCAATCACTTATGATTGCCAAGGAGATCAATGAATGCATTGATTGAGGAAGAGATGAGAATGAACTTGATCCGGAGAATGCAACATCTCCTGAACCCAATGATTTCCCCATATCTTATCTTACCCATTCTCTTTACTTTCTGCCATTTAATTTCATGCTTATTACCCCAATTCTCCATTTAAGATTCTGTGCTTTAATTCCTGCTATTTACTTTCTAGTCATTTAATTTTTTGCAAATTCCAAATCCAATTTCTGCTCAGCTCAACTAGCATTTTCTTCTAACTAAAATTGCTTGACCAATCAATCCCTGTGGGATTCGACCTCACTCTACTGTGAGTTTTACTTGACGACAATTCAGTATACTTGCCGAAGGGAAATTTGTTGAGAGACAAGTTTCCACGCATCAAGTTTATGGTAATTGGATAAGTTTGGTGTTGTTTGATAGTGGACGGTTGGGGTTTTGAGATTGAATAAGCACAAGGATCACCTCTTTTATGAGGGTCTTGGTTCGGTCTCCAAAGCCATCCACTCCCAATGTTGCATGGCAACACTTCCAAGGACATTCCCCATGAGGACAAGTGTGAAATTCCCTTGGTGTAGTGGCCGAGTCCCTCTTCCTCATTTGTCCTATCAAGTACCATCAATGTCCTTTTTGATCCCCTATACACGAAAAAGAGAGAATGTGAAAATTAATTGAAAAATTGGTGGGAAATTTCAAGGGGTGAACTAACTAAACAAAAAGCTTTTTTTTTGTGACTAATTTCTTTCCATGAATTCATGAATACACATCAATCAATCATTAAGCTGCCCATGCATGCAACATTGGTACACCAAACTTGTTTGTGGTCATATGGTGCAACAAGTTTGGGGAATGAATTGCTTTTTTCAAAAAGTGTGTTCAAACCCACTTGGTGTGCTTTGAACACCAAACTTATGATGTACTATACTTTGCATGTAAAGGAGTCTTATATTGGTTGTCAAAATTGATCTGAAAATCCATGAACTTTGCATTATTACTATTATTAGAGATTTAAGAGAGAGAGAGTTATAGAACATGGGTTGCCTCCCATGAAGCGCTTCTTTAGCGTCACTAGCTTGACGTTTGGTTCTTGTCAAGGTGGCTGATAGTGCTTGAAGTCCTCCCCTCTTGCGGTGAACCTATATCCATTAGCTTTGTTGATAAGCTCCATATGCTCTAAGGACATGATTTTGTTGATGGTATACACTGGGTGCAGCTGAGATGGAATAGTGGGAAGGTGAGATGGTATGGTTGGGAAGTATGTAGAGATCACTTCATCACCTGGAGAGAAATCTTCTGTAGGAATTTTCTTGTTTCTCCATCTTCTGGGTACTTTCTTCCTTGTTTCTCTTAGTGCTATCTTGCTTTCTACGGATTCCTTTTCTAAGGGATTTTTGTTGCTAGCTTTGCATGGCTCTGGTGGTTCTGATTTCTTTTGGATCCCCTTTTGATGTGGTTCTTCCTGAGCACATGGCTTTCCAACCAATGGGGTTTTTATTTGTATTATTTCTGCTTCACTACTTGTTTCTTGCATCAATGTTTCCTTGGTTGGCTCCTCCATCAACTCTCTGTTATCATGATATGATTCTTGTGAGGGTTTAAAGACATTGAAGGTAAGCTGCTCATCATGTATCCTCAGTACCAGCTCTCCTTGCTCTACATCTATGAGTGCTCTGGCTGTGGCTAGGAATGGTCTTCCCAGAATGATGGGGTAGATAGGATTCTCATCCATTTCCAGAACAACAAAATCTGTGGGAAGGTAGTAGCTCCCAACCTTTATCAGCACATTTTCAACCACTCCTATTGCTTGTCTTTGAGTTTTGTCAGCCAATCTGATAATTACATCAGTGGGAGTTAATTCATTGATTTGGAGCCTCTTCATGAGGGAGAAAGGCATTACATTGATGCTTGCTCCCAAGTCACAAAGCCCTTTTTCAATCATTGTTTCTCATATGGCACAAGGAATGTGGAAACTCCCTGGATCCTCCTTCTTTGTAGGTGCCCCTGGTTGAATGAGGGCACTACAGTCCTTGTTCATCTTTATGGTTTGTCCACCTTTCAATGGACTCTTTCTGGCTAGTAGCTCCTTTATATACTTGATGTAGAAAGGCATTTGCTGGAGGGCTCTAATGAATGGTATATGTACATCAAGAGATGCAAACATATCAAGGAACCTTGAGTACATTCTCCCTGCTACACTACCTTTAAGCCTGTGGGGAAAAGGTGCATATGGGTTCAACACATCCTTCTTCCTTAGCTCTTCCTTGGATGTAGGTTGAGTTGTATAACTTCCTTCCTCCTGGCTTTCTTTGTGATTATTTTGAAGGTGTTCTACTCCATTCATACTCTCTCCATCACTTGTGGTTAACATTTTTACATTCTTCCCATCTTACTTTCCTTGTTTCTCCTATTGGATTCTTCTCTGTGTCATTGGGGAATCCATCAGTGGACTTGGAAAGTTGTTGAGTTAGGTACCCTACTTGGGACTCCAACCTCTTGATGTTATCTCCTTGATTTTTGATGTTGGCTCGTACCTCTTCCTTAAACACCTTGTTGTCTTGAACTTCTCTGCATAAGCTTTCAAGTAGAGCTTCAATCTTTGAGAGTCTATCATCTGTCAATGATGGTGGGTTGAGATTAGGGGGTTGTAAAGATTGGTTAGATGGGTGTTGATAATGTCTCTGTGGGGTGTTCTGATGAGTTGCATGGTTGTTGGAGTTGAGGTTGTGGCGTCTTTGATCTTGCCCTTGGTCTTGTTGATTCCTCCATCCAAAGTTGGGGTGATTTCTCCATCCAGAGTTGTAAGTTTTGGAGTATGGATCATGGCTTTGTCTAGGTGAGTTTCCAACATAGTTGGCTTGCTCCCAGTCACCTTCTTCTCCTATGTTTTCTCCTTCTTGAGCTGGTGATGAAGTGATGGCTGCTGCAATTTGGTTCTCCTCCATCTTCTTGGTAAGATCTGCTAGCTGCTTGGTGATCATCTTGTTTTGAGCTAGCAAAGCATCCATGTGGTTCAGCTCCATGACTCCTCTGGTGTTACTTCTTTCGGATGCATAGAAGTAGTCATTTTCAGCAACTCTTTCAATGACATCTATGGCTTCTTCAATGGTTTTCTTCTTGTTTAGAGAGCCTCCTGATGAATGATCCACAGCCTTCTCTGACTCATATGAAAGACCTTCATAGAAGATGTGAAGTTGGACCCACTCATTAAACATCTCTGGTGGGCATCTCCTTGTTAGATCCTTGAACCTTTCCCAAGCTTCATAAAGTGTTTCCCCATCTTGCTGTCTGAACGTCTGCACTTCAGTTCTCAGCCTATTGATCCTTTGAGGGGGGTAAAACCTTTCCCTTCCCAAGTCACCATCCAACACAACATTCAAGTGTGTAAAATCCTTATCTCTAAGCTTTATTTTCTCACTTGAATATGGTTTGATTGAAACAAATGGACAGCTTAGAGCTCTTTGTTGAATTAAAAGTAAGAATGAGTTGTGTAGTAGTTGGAAATTCGGTGTGAAGCTCACCAAGGTCAAAGCCTTAAGGTATAGGGATTATGATGGGACAAGCACCGCTTTGTATGGGTCTAGAAGGAAGAATTGGTGGACCAAAGAGAATTCTATGTGTCGATCGCCCATATGTCAACCACCCGTACGGAAAAATAATGAAACTCAACTCACGGATGGGTGTGAAGATAAGATATGGGATCCCGGTTCGCTATGTAAAGACCAACAAAGGGCACTCATATCTTGGGTTGAACTCTACCCTAGATTGGTGAAGATGGTTGCAATTTCTGTCAACTATTCAAGAAGCAAAGTTCCTTGGAGATTCAAGGATGAGTACAAACATAAGCCACCATGACAATGAGCTCCTCAAAATGTCCAACTTAAGGACTTAAACTAAAAGTGCTAGGTGGGAGACACCCCACCCTGGTAAACTCTTTCCACTCTCTTTTAATTTTTTCTAATAAGTGATTTGAGTTGACATTGTAGGTACATTTCATATAGATTTGTCTGCATAAATTGATTGTTAGCATAGTCACATGTATGTTGTGTTTAGTAGTAGATGAATAAAATCAAATAGCATTTTTTTGCTTTCCAGAGAGTTGGGCCTCTCTTGGGCCAACCTTAAGCCCCCAGCCTAACTCACCTCGCGCGGACGCGCAATTTCTGCGTACGCGTTTATACGCAAAAAGGGGGAAGCACGCGAGCGCACACATCGCGCTTGCTCGCCATTAAGATAAACTGTCAATGCACGCGGATGCACGCCTGCCGCGTACGCGTGACCTAGCTGATGCCACCATCCCATACATTCGTCCAGAGAGTTGGGCGAGCATTGGGCCAACACAAAGCCCCCAGCCCAACTCCCTGCACGCGTGTGCGCACCGTACGCGCACGCGTCCTTACCAACTTTCATCATTCACGCGTAGGCGCCCAAGGCGCGCACGCGTCGGTTTCCAATTTCCTCAGTTCACACGGATGCGCACTGTGCGCGCCCACGTCGATATAAAAATATGAAAACCCTAGGATGCGAGGAACGCTGCGCAGTCGCGCAACACCTCCCTCTTCTCCCTCTTGCCATCCCCTCCCTCCTTCTTCCACCACCGACCCCCAACTTCTGTCACCACCACGCGCCACCGCCATCGCTGCCGGTGGGTGTCCAGCATCACCCTCAGCCCCACTCTCTCTCCCTCTCATTTCCTTATCCGCTCTGCCTCTTTCTCACTCCCTCATTCAACTCCCCGCCCCGCTGTCACCGCTGAGCACCGCCGCCATCACCACCGGTGGTTGCCAAACCTCACCTCTGCCCATTCTCTCTCTCTTTCTCAACCCCGCTGCCTACCCACCCCTATTTTTGATTCTGCCCATCTTCCAGGTTACTTGCTTCAACTCTGTTTCCTTTCCTCTTCCTTACTGTTATTTTTAGTTAGTTAGAACTTGATTTTTGCATGTTAGGATAGATAGATATAACTTCGGTTAGGTAGCTAGGTTGTGGTTAGAGGATTCTAGGCCTGATAATTGCGCCGTACTTGTTCACATGCCCATGTATGCATTGATTGTTTACCGAGCGTTGTGGCTTTGATTGATGAACATTGCGTTTAATTGCAGCCATGTCTACTTGATTTCATTAATATCAATTGATTGATGCTGTCTTTGGTCCATTTGCCTATCCGTGAATGTCCAATTTTAAGCCGGAATGCTGCCCAATTTTCAAGAAAACTGTTTTCACTTCTAATTTCTATTGACAAATTGAACTTGGCATATACATTTTCTACGCTTTACTTAATGCACACCAAGTTCAAATTGGGCTAATTTTCATCTCTATTTGACTCCCGTGATTGGCATTGACCTAATGGGATCGAGAATTGCCTAACACTCTCTATAAACCAATGATTGCAATTCTTCAATCTCATTCCTTCACAAACATTGGTGTACCCTTATGTGTGACTTCTTTTTTTTTTCCAAATTTGATTTCTATTTGTTCATAGTTGCTCGTTCACTTTCTATTGTTTATAACACCAATTAGTGTGAAAGCTAATTTTGTTATGTCTATACTCTCATGATTGTGAACATGATTCGTATGCTTAGCCATAACTCTTCCTTCATTAAGCTCATCTATCATCATACCACTAATTTCTAATTCCACTTTCCTAACTCACTAATTTCTTTAGCCACCGACTTAACTTCACTTACACTTAACTTTCTTTAATCATTCTTTCAAAGTATGATGAGAAATGCTTAATTTGTGAGAGTTGTTTATTTTATTGAACATTGAATTCTTGGTTTATGTTCCCACTTATTCTTATTTGCAAACCAAGTTTTCAATTCACATCATGATTACTTTTCACTCCTACATTGCGAATATACCTATTATTTGCTATGTGCTACATGCTTAATTGCTATCAATTTTTTTTTCAGGATGTCAGACAAAGGAAAAAGAAAATTAGCATCTTCCAAAAAGAGGAAGAGAACACCAGACCCTACTTTTGCATCCCTTCTACCCTATGCTCAAAACCCTCTAAATGAAATAGAGAAAGCAAACCAGATGTTGCCAGCTCCGGATGAAGTCAAATTTCCCAATCTCAACTGTGAACTCAGATTCCCATCCTACAATTCAAAGAATCTGAATACTGAGAAGAAGCTAGTTATCCCATCAGATTTGACTGACATCATCCACCAACGCATTGATCGGATGGGTTTGGCTTTTGTGGATAGAGAGTTGAGCCGGGTGAATTGCTCTTGGGTGCAGGAATTTTACTGCAATTTCTTCCGCCACACCCTTGATTCGGTACTTGTTAGAGGGATTGAAGTACCTATTTCAGAGCAAGCCATTGAGGATGCCATTACCTGCCGGCCTAAGACCAGTGACACTGATGCCTTCCTACAGGATGAGATAGACCTTCATTGCATGACCTTCGATTTTGACGCACTGAGAGCCGTGGTTGCTACTCCAGATGCCCCCTGGGTGATGGATGCCGAGAATAAGATACCCAAGGGGATGCTCTTCAGTTATCTAAGCAAAGAGGCCAATATTTGGTAGCAGATTTTCGCTCACTACGTCATGCCTACTACCCACTTCATAGAGATCTCGGTTACTATATTGATCTTGATCAGCTGTGTGATGGAGGGAAAAGATGTTTATTACCCTCAGCTGATCAAGCGATTTATGTGGAGAGCCCATATCCGAGGCATCTTTCCTTTCCCGGTTATGGTCACTCAGTTGATTCAGAGAGCCGGAGTTCCGTGGCACCAGGATGATGTATCGCCACCTCCATCGCTCCCTCAGAAGGAGCCAGTTACCATTCCATGGGGAACCTGGGTGCACGAGAAGCTCGCCTCTCGACGCCGATCTTGGGCTAGAGCAGCAGTTGAGGGAGCTGGACCCTCTTCATCATCAGCCCCTGCAGGAGCATCTACCTCAGCCGCAGCACTTCCTATGCCACCACCGGCCGCACCTCAGTCGACTTACTTACTAGTTCAGCGTCTCTTCCACTACATGGAGCGCAGCAAGCACCAGATCATGCGTCGCCTGGACCGGCTTGACCAGCTGTTTGTGGCCCAGGGCCTTGAGCTACCCCCTCTACCAGTGTCTTCCAGTTCCGATGAGGAGACCCACGAGGAGGAGCAGCCCGATTTACATGATGAGAGTACTCATGAGGAGGAGCCAATTCACGTGGAGGTACCACCCCAGACTCAGGAGACTCGGCCTCAGCCGGTACCACAGCCAGAGCCAGAGCCTACCGGTGCACCTATCCCTGATCCTCAGGATTAGCATTGAGGACGATGCTTGATCTTAAGTGTGGGGAGGTTGCTGGTGGCACCATTAGAGGACCGGTGAACATTTTAGCTATTTCCTAGTTATGCTGTCTAGTTATCAAATTTTGTGCACTTTTGTATATACTTGTCATTTTGGTTTATCTTGGGATACTCTTTCTGCGTATTTTGGATTTTAGATGTTTTGGATGTGAGATTCCATACTTTTAGTTGGATTTTTCTTTATATACATTTGCATATCTTTCTTTTTAGCTTATGGTTGTGATTAGGAACCATGTTGAATTGATAAAACTTAGCCACCCTTTTTGCATAAGAAATTGGTTTTAAATTGATGAAGGAAAGGGTAAACTAGGGAATTTTTTTTAGAATTTCTCAATCACAACAATGCTTAGTCAAATATTGAGATTTTCCAAGGAACTTAATTATAGGGCACCAACCCAATTGATTGAAAGAAAAAAAATATTTTTGTGAAACTTGCTTGAATTCTATATTTTGTGAAGCATGTATTGAGCTAAGAACACAAGCTTGTGAGACTTGAGCCTATTGATGTGGTTACATTTTATAACCACTTATTTTTTTCCTTCTTGTGTGCAATTATTCCCTTTCTATGATTGTGATCCTTTATTTGCTTGATTCTATATGTCCATTTATTTCTTGTATTCATGTATTTGTATGATTGAGGCCATTATTTCATTAGCTCACTTTTCCAAATAGGCTACCTTTAACTCTCCATTGTTAGCCAATTTTGAGCCTACGCTTAACCAACTTATTCTCATTTTAGCACATTACAAGCCCAAGGCGGAAAACTAATGAAAGCCCCTTGCTTGGATCTTTGATTAGCATAGCCTAATGAGAGTGTTCATTATTCAAAGTTGGTGAGGCTTGGGAACATCGGATGGGATAAAAGGGGTAGTTACACTTCCACATTTAGGAATTGGGAATATATTCATGTATTGATTAAATGTATAGACCTTGTGCATTGACGTTCTTGTATATAGTTTGAAAGAAAGACAAAAAAAAGAAAGAAATAAGAAAAAGAAAGAAAAAAAACAAAAAAAAAGAAAAAAATAAGAAAATGAGAGAAAAAAAATGAAGAAAATGAAAAGAAAGCAACCAAAGGGGACAAAATGACCCAAAGAGAAGCTCAATAAAAGGAATCAATGCATAAGTGTTATGAACCAAGAAATAGAATGCATGAGTATATGAAAAAAAAGGAAGTGAAGAATGGGTAGTTAGGTTAGCACTTAATTGTATAGGTCATTATATAGGTTAAGTGGGAAAGTTTAAGCTAATCAAAGATTCAAGTCCTAGTCCACTAGCCATATATGATCCTACCTTGACCCTAACCCCATTAAAACTTAAATGAAAGACCTCACGATGAATGTATGCATACATTGAATAGGTGTTGATTGTTAGAAGAAAATCAAATTTTGGAAAGCATGACTAGAAGAGAATTGAGTGAATTAACCCTTAAACACTTGAGTGAATAGAGCAGATACACATCCGGTGAGGGTTCAAAAGTTCAGTTACATGTGTTCACCCATATTATCTATATTCTTGCAAGCTTGAATTTCTTTTGATAATTCAATACAATTGTGGGTTGGACTCGATTCATATTGCCCTAGTTCTTGTGCTTACACGTGTTCTCTTGGGAATTGATTTGTTTGAACCAAGTATTTTCATTCACTATAGATAGTTGCATTTAGATAGGTTCATATGGTTTAGTTACATTTAATAAATGTCATACCCTTTAGTTCCTTCTTATTTTAGCATGAGGACATGCTAAGGTTTAAGTGTGGGGAGGTTGATAAACCCCATTTTTAAGGTTTATCTTTTATTGAATTTATAGCATTTCATCAACCTTTTGTCACATTTAGCCAAGGAATTAGCATGATTTTGTAATCTCTCCCGTATTTGCGCTTAAGTGTAAAAACATGCTTTTTAAGCCTTATTTTGATGAATTATAATCCCTCCTTAATTCCATAAGATGCCTTGATGTGTTTGCCAGTAATTCCAGGATTGAAATAGGCTAGGCATGGATCAAAGGATCAAGGAAGGAAGCATACAAGTGGAGAGAAGCATAGAAAAGCCAAACAATTGATCTCGGCCAAGCACGCGCATGCGCACAAGGCGCTCACGCACACATTGCGGAATCGGCCAGGGACTCGCACGCGTACCATGCGTGCATGCGTCGTAGTCCACACGTGATCTCATTAAAGCAACACGTGCCTGGTGATTTTGGAGAGTTTCTGGACCCATTTTGGCGCCAGAATTCTGGTAGAAAGGATTAAAAGGACCAAGGATGAAAGGGGAAGGCATAGATTGATTCACTAGGAGTTAGTTTTAGTTTAGAGTTAGTCTTCTAGAGAGAGAAGCTCTCACTTCTCTCTAGAATTAGGATTAGGTTTAGGTTAATCTCTCCTCTTAGATCTAGGTTTAATTCATGCTTTAATTCACTTCTCCTTTATCAATTCTTACTCTTCTCCTCTTTCTCTTTCTAGTTATATGCTTTAATAATTGTAATACCTTATTTTGTTTTGGAACGATTGTTGTTCCTTTGTTTTCTTTCAATAATGCAATATTGAGATAATTCATGATAATTGTGGTTTCCTTGATTGTTGTTGTTAATTCTTTGCATTCAATTGTTGTTAGAATTCATTCTTGTTGTGATTTACTATATTTTTCTTTTGTACTTTCCAAGTGTTTGATTAAATGCTTGGAAGAATGTTAGAATAGAATTCTATGTTCTTGGCTTGAGAAGGTAACTTAGGATTTCTTGAATTACTAGTGTCCAATTGATTGATAGTTGATAGCCATTGACTCTAGCCTTCATTAATCCAATTAGTGAAAAGGTAGGATTTATGGACTAGGATTGATATAACTCACTTGACTTTCCTTGGTTAATTGACTTAAGGATGACTAAGTGGGATTAATCATTGCAACTACCATACTTGTGGCTAGTGATAATGATGAAGACCCTTGACAACCAAACCTTGCCAAGACCATTTTGTTAATAAAATTTCATTACCCTTTACTATTCATGTTTCTCGTCTAAAACCCCAAAATAAACAAGTTCATAACCAATAACAAGAACACTACCCTGCAAGTCCTTTGAGAGACGACCCGAGGTTTAAATACTTCGGTTTATAGATTTTAGGGGTTTGTACCTGTGACAAACAAAATTTTTGAATGAAGGGATTATTGTTGGTTTAGAGACTATACTTTACAACGAGATTTCATTTATGAAATTCTAAATCGTCATTTATCAATTCATCACGTTCCAACCCCAAAATGCTCCACATTAACTTCAACGTTAATGGCACTAACGTGACCACTAACGTTGCCTCATGATCCTTCACAAACGTTATTGGGAATCATCTTTTCCAATAACGTTGCATTGTGCCCCCTTTTCCCACGTTAGAGTTCACGTTAACTAGGTTAACATAGCTCTTAATGTGGGCATGCCTAAGCTTCGAGAGCGTTAGTGACACTTACCTTTGTCACTAACGCTCCAAACGCCCCTCCTCTCCACATTAGAGTTTAGTTTAACTAGGTTAACGTGGCCACTAACGTGGTAGTGAATGCAATCTCCAACGTTAGTGACAAAGGTGAGTGTCACTAACGTTGGCTCATCATGCTTAGCTCCACGTTAAGATTCACGTTAGTAGTCTTAACGTGACCACTAACGTGGGCAATATTGGCTTGATCCAACGTTAGTGACAAAGGTGAGTGTCACTAATGTTGGCATTGTCTTCCCCTTCCACGTTAGAGTTCACGTTAACTAAGTTAACGTGACTCTTAACGTGACCAATTGCCAATTTGGAGCGTTAGTGGTGTTCACTTTTACCACTAACGCTGGAGCTTCCTTTTTCTCTATGTTAACTACCACGTTAATATAGTTAACGTGGCAATTAACGTGGGCTTATGATGGCTTCGCAAGCGTTATTGGTGGTCACCTTTTTCATTAACGCTACAAGCTTGTCCCTATTCCACGTTAGTGGTCACGTTAATTAGGTTAACGTGACTACTAATGTGGCTTCTTCTTGCTTCCTTTGTGCTGAAATCAAGCAAATAAAGTGTATTAAAGCTCTAGCCCAAGTCATGAGATTAGGCATCATCAATTTATCATTCAATCCTTGCATAATCCTTAAGAAATCATGTAAAATTCACAATAGTTGCTTGAATCAAGGTGTAAATGAAATTTCATCCAAAACTTGCTTATTTCCTAAGAAAATGCATGAAACTACCCTAAAACAGTAAAGAAAAGGTCAGTGAAACTGGCCTAGATGCCCTGGCATCACAACACCAAACTTAAAGCTTGCTTGTCCCTAAGCAAGTATTGAAACATAGGAAGAATGAATGAAAGAACAAGATGAACAAGCAATTATAATAGAAGTTACATCCCTGGTTTATGCGGTTTCATGCATAGCAACTTAGGTTCATTCCTTTACTAGCTTCCAGGCCTTTATCATGCCCTTGAATACTTGCTTGATTGCATCCTTTGAGACTTCTTAATTATTGATACTCCCTTCCCTTCTAGGGTTTATTGCATTCCTTTTTAGGCTAAGTGCTCTGTAAGAGGGCAACTCTTTAAGATAAGTTTTCAGCCAACACTCCCGAACCATTTGGTTCAAGGTGCTAGGTGTTAAGACACCCCTAAGGACTTACTCCTTCAAGTCTCTTTCCCCCATACATACACACCACAGGCATATAGTTTGTTATTTTTCTTCCTTGAGACCTTGGTGTCCAGCACCTCTTTGGGTTGCTAAGTGTTCTGTAGCACAGGTTACTCTTGATAGTGGACTTTCAGCTGATAATCTCGGATTAGTTAATCCAAGTTACCAAGTGATAAGGCACCCCTAAGAGCTTATTCATCAAAGCATATCCTTTGCACATGAACACCACAGACACATGCCTCAATCTTCAAACCCTTGGTGCTTAGCATTATTTCTTATTGTTTTTCTTTCCTTTTCACTTTTATTCCTCTTTCTCTTTTCTTATTAGGATCCTATCAATTAGCTAGTCTCCTGGGGTGTGTTTCAAGCATATGATTCAGGGTAGATAGTTGCCTTCCTACTTTGTTGGTGAACCAACTTAGCTAATCAATCACCCTACCACAAACATTCAGGATTTACTTCATAATACAACTCCACTCTTGTTCTTTTCATAACATCTTCTTTTTGATTGACTTAAAGGACAAGCATATATATAAGTAAGATAAAAGTGAAAGCTAGGGACTAGACCAACACACTTAGACTTACACAACTAAATCTTAAAGACAGAATTAAAAATTCCTAAGCTACTATGGAAGCATGTTCTATTTTATACATGATTTTTCTTATTTAAATCTTCCAAAAGATAAAACTGGGAGGGAATTCCACCACCGTTTACTTATCGGAATGCTCATGTTCTTTTGCTTCCTTGTCTTCTTTGTGTCCACTTGTGCTTCCTTTCATCCAATTCATTCTGGCTATTTTCCAATCTTATGGTGCCTTCTTTACGACCTTTTCTCATTCCACTCGTGCTAATTCATCCTTTACGTCCTCATATCTTGTGATCCCAAGGTGTAATATAGGTAGTTGTCTGACTAAGTACCTGAGCCTGGCTTGGGTGTTTACATGATATCCAGTCTCACTCATATAGACCCCTTCCGAAAATGCTCTGTATTCATCGAAGAGATCTGCCTATTCTCTTTGTTTCTGATGCATATTATGAATGTGTGCACCTTGATATGCTTGGATGTTGATCAGCTTTTGGAAGGCTTCTTGTTGTTGGTCTTGCTTTTGGTTCAAGTTTTGGAGTGATTCACTCCACTGTCTCCCTTGCTCCAATTGCTGCTCCATCAATTGTTTTTGCCACTCTCCTTGTTGATTCATCCATCTTGAGAGTGATTCTTCTTGGGGGTCCATTATTTGCATTTGAAGCTCCTTCTGTGCCCCTTGATTCTCCATGTATTGCCTAGACAATGCATCAATAGCTTCTTGTAATTGATGCATGTCTAAAGTGGGTGGAGCTTGTTCACCGGGGTTTCGCCCTTCTTCCACTTGTTGGGATGGCCTCTTTCTTAGTCTTCGCTGAGGTAGGGGAGGTGCAACGGCATGCATCCGTCAAAGAGAAATTGGAAGGCCAACTTTTATCCATTCGGGGTTTCCATCTTTGAACACCACCCCAGCTTTGTTGCAAAGATGGAGAATAGTGCTGGGGTTGCCTAACCTTCCTCCAGAATCACTCTTCTCAGCAAGCTTTCGAATGCCTTGGGCTATGAGTTCATGAACCTTGATTTCTCCTCCCTTCATTATGCATTGCACCATTGTTGCTCTCTTAAGGTTTACCTCTTAGTTTTTTCCAGCTGGGAGGATGTATTTCCTTACAATTTTGAACCACCCCTTAGCCTTAGGAAGGAGGTCTCCTCTTTTTATAAATCTGGGTTTCCCATGGGGATCTCTGTCCCAATCCGCTCCCTGTACGTAGATGTCTTTCATAATCTGATCGTGGTTGGGTTTGTTATCTATTCTCGATTGATAGCTCTCTTTTGCAAAAGGTATGGTCCGCAGCTTTAGCACCCTCATGATGCTCATGGGACAAAAATCCACCATTACCCCTCTCACGAAACTTGTATATGATTCATCTGCCTTATCATATATGACCGCATTTGCATAAAACTCTCTTACCAGAGTTGCATTCACCCTTGTAATCGGATCGGTGAGGAGCTCCCATCGACGTTTTTCTACCTTCTCTGTGATTTCGGGGCACTCAGTTTTTGTGACTTGAAAGCCTAACTCATATATGACTTCTTTCTCAGCCATCCACCCAAATTGTAATGCATGGTAAAAGGTTCTAAATTTCTTTTCATCAAAAGGAGGCTGTTCTATGGGTTCCTTTCCCTTTCGCCTCTTGGAGCTTGATGATGCCATGCAGGAGACTTGGTTTGTGGAGATATTGAGTGTGTGTGTTTAGGAGAAAGAAGAGAGATATGGATGGGAATGACACTTACATATGGGAAGGTGTAAAGTGGGGATCATTTATATAGAAAGATGATGGGTGTTTGAAGGGTGTGGATTGATGGCATGGCTTAGTGGTGAACGGCTGGGGTTTTGCATTGGATGGGCACAAGGATCACTTCCTTTATGAGGGTCTTGATTCGGTCTCCAAGGCTATCCTACTCCCAATGTTGCATGGCAACACTTCCCAAGATACTCCCCTTGAGGACAAGTGTGCATTTTCCTTAGTATAGTGGCCGAACCTCCCTTCTTTGATTGTCCTATCAAGTTCCACCAATCCCCTTTTTGATTCCCTATACAAGACAAAAAGAATGCAAAAGTCAAGTGAATTTTTGGTGGGAAAAATTAAAATATGAAATGGCTACTATAAAAATATTTTTTTTGTTTTTAAATAACTAAATGCTATTCACGAATGTAAATCAACCGATCATTCAATTACCTATACATGCAACGTTGGTAACACCAAACTTGTTTGTGGTCATATGGTGCAACAGGGTTTGATTAAGACTCTAAGATTAACATGATATGGGTTGTATTCATACAATCTTAGTATGCCTTGAACACCAAACTTGTTGTTCACTATATGATGCATATAAAAATTCTTCTAAGTGTTCGTCAAAGTTGATTTAGAATCCATGAACTTTGCCTTATTAACTAATATTAGAGATTAAAAAGAAAGGGTATAGAACATGGGTTGCCTCCTATGAAGCGCTTCTTTAGCGTCATTAACTTGACGTTTGGCCTTTGTCAGGGTGGTTGGTAGTGCTTCAAATCTTCCCCCCTTGTAGTGAATTTGTCTCCATTGGCTTTGTTAAGAAGCTCCACATATTCTAAGGACAAGATTTTATTGATGGTGTATACTGGAGGCAGCTGAGATGGAATGGTGGGGAGATGAGGTGGTATAGATGGAAAGTAGGTAGAGACCACTTCATCTCCTAGAGAGAAATCTTCTGTAGGGATCTTCTTGTTTTTCCATCCCATTGGGGCTTTTTTTCTTGTGTTCCTTGATGTCACTTTGATCCTTGTGGTTTCTTATTTCACGAGGGTTTTGTTGCTTGTCTCATATGACTCTAGTGGGTCTAGTTCCTCTTGGATTACACTTGGTTGTTGCTCCCTCTGATCACATTGGTTGTCACCAATGGGGATTTTCAGGTGTGATGCTTGTGCTCCCATGCTTACCTCTTCCATCAACCCCTTATTGTGCTCTTCCTCTGACTCTTTGTTATCATGATCTGCTTCTTGTGAGGGTTTGAAAACACTGAAGGTGAGCTGCTCATCGTGTATCCTCAATACTAGCTCTCCTCGCTCCACATCTATAAGCGCCCTAGTTATGGCTAAAAATGGCCTCCCCAGGATGATGGGATGGATGGGATTCTCTGCCATTTCAAAGATAAAAAAGTCCGTAGGCAAGAAGTAGTTCCCAACCTTCACTAACACGTTCTCAACCACTCCTATGACCTGTTTTTGAGTTTTGTCAGCCAATTTGATGATTACGTCTGTGGGTGTTAGCTCATTGATTTGAAGTTTTTTCACGAGAGATAGAGGCATTAGGTTGATACTTGCTCCCAGGTCACAGAGCTCCTTTTCATTCATTGTCTATCCTATAGCACAGGGAATGTAGAAACTCCCTTGATCCTTCTTCTTTGTACGTGGCTCTGTTTGAATGAGAGCACTGCACTCCTTGTTCATCTTTATTATTTGTCCACCCTTCAATGAACTCTTTTTGGCCAGAAGTTCCTTTATGTACTTTGGTGGACGAAATTGTGATCATCAATGGCGCCATCAACATGGTACTCACAATTGTAATCTCAACTATTCATCACAACTTCGCACAACTAACCAGCAAGTGTACTGGGTCATCCAAGTAATAAACCTTACGCGAGTAAGGGTCGATCCCACAGAGATTGTTGGTATAAAGCAAGCTATGGTCACCTTGTAAATCTTAGTCAGGCAAACTCAAATGGTTATGGATGATGTATGAATAAAACATAAAGATAAAGATAGAGATACTTATGCAATTCATTGGTGGGAATTTCAGATAAGCGTATGGAGATGCTGTGTTCCTTCCGTCTCTCTGCTTTCCTACTATCTTCATCCAATCCTTCTTACTCCTTTCCATGGCAAGCTGTATGTAGGGTTTCACCGTTGTCAGTGGCTA
>NW_026264910.1:1261362-1263859 GCF_000817695.3 Arachis duranensis
CCTTAGTGAGGGTGGCGTCTTCCTCTTGAAGAACCAATGGTGCTCTTGAGCTCCTCTATGTCTCTTCGTTGCCTTTGTTGCTCCATCCTTAGTGATTTTGGTGCTCCCGATAGTTGTGTGGAGGAAAATATATCCCTTGAGGTATCTCAAGGATTTTTTGATGAGGAAATTCCTCATGCTCTTGTTGAGGTCCATGAGTGGGCTCTCTTGATGTGTAGTCAAATGCTCTACTACTGAGTTATTGACCCTTGAGATGAATCTCTCCATCTCCTATGACTCGGAGGCGGAAGCTTTTGTCCTCCCTTTCTTCTTTCTAGAGGTTTCTCCGGCCTTAGGTGCCATAAATGGTTATGGAAAAACAAAAAGCAATACTTTTACCACACCAAAATTAAAAGATTTGCTCGTCCTCGAGCAAAAGAAGAAAAAAGAGAGTAGAAGAAGAAGAAATAGAGGAGATGGAGATGGCTTTGTGGTTCGGCCAAAGGGGGAGAAGTAGTGTTTAGGGTGTGTGAAAATGAAGGAGTGAAGATGGGTTTATATAGGGGTGGGGAGAGGGGTAGGGTTCGGCTATGGGAGGGTGGGTTTGGGTGGGAAAGTGGTTTGAATTTGAATGGTGAGGTAGGTGGGGTTTTATGAAAGATGGATGTGAGTGGTGAAGAAAAATATGGGATTTGATAGCTGAGGGGTTTTTGGGGAAGAGGTGTTGAGGTGATTGGTGAATCGGTGAAGAAGAGAGAGGGTGGTGGGGTAGGTGAGGATCCTGTGGGGTCCACAGATCCTGAGGTGTCAAGGAAAAGTCATCCCTGCACCAAGTGGCGAGCAAAATTACTCTTCATGCCAATTCTGGTGTTAAACGCCGGGCTAGTGCCCATTTCTGGCGTTTAACGCCAAGTTCTTGCCCTTTTCTGGCGTTTAACACCAATCTGGTGCCCCTTTCTGGCGTTAAACGCCCAGAATGGTTCCAGACTGGGCGTTAAACGCCCATCTGCTAGCCTTACTAGCGTTTAAACGCCAGCAAGATCTTCCTCCAGGGTGTGCTATTTTTCTTTCTGTTTTTCATTCTGTTTTTGCTTTTTCGATTGATTTTGTGACTTCTTATCATCATCAACCTACAGAAAACATAAAATAACAAAGGAAAATAGATAAAATATAACATTGGGTTGCCTCCCAACAAGCGCTTCTTTAATGTCAATAGCTTGACAGTGGGCTCTCATGGAGCCTCACAGATGCTCAGAGCCATGTTGGAACCTCCCAACACCAAACTTAGAGTTTGAATGTGGGAGTTCAACACTAAACTTAGAAGTTGGTTGTGGCCTCCCAACACCAAACTTAGAGTCTGACTGTGGGGGCTCTGTTTGAATCTGTTTCGAGAGAAGCTCTTCATGCTTCCTCTCCATGGTGACAGAGGGATATCCTTAAGCCTTAAACACAAAGGATTCTTCATTCACTTGAATGATCAATTCTCCTCTATCAACATCAATCACAACCTTTGCTGTGGCTAGGAAGGGTCTGCCAAGGATGATGGATTCATCCATGCACTTCCCATTCTCTAGGACTATGAAATCAGTAGGGATGTAATGGTCTTCAACTTTTACCAGAACATCCTCTACAAGTCCATAAGCTTATTTTCTTGAATTGTCTGCCATCTCTAGTGAGATTCTTGCAGCTTGTACCTCAAAGATTCCTAGCCTTTCCATTACAGAGAGAGGCATGAGGTTTACACTTGACCCTAGGTCACACAAGGCCTTCTTGAAGGTCATGGTGCCTATGGCACAAGGTATTGAGAACTTTCCAGGATCTTGTCTCTTTTGAGGCAGTTTCTACCTAGACAAGTCATCCAGTTCTTTGGTGAGCAAAGGGGGTTCATCCTCCCAAGTCTCATTACCAAATAACTTGTCATTTAGCTTCATGATTGCTCCAAGGTATTGAGCAACTTACTCTTCAGTGACATACTCATCCTCTTCAGAGGAAGAATACTTATCAGAGCTCATGAATGGCAGAAGTAAATCCAATGGAATCTCTATGGTCTCAGTGGGAGCCTCAGATTCCCATGGTTCCTCATTGGGGAACTCATTGGAGGCCAGTGGACGTCCGTTGAGGTCTTCCTCAGTGGCGTTCACTGCCTCTCCATCCTCTCCAAATTCGGCCATGTTGATGGCCTTGCACTCTCCTTTTGGATTTTCTTCTGTATTGCTTGGAAGAGTACTAGGAGGGAGTTCAGTAATCTTCTTGCTCAGCTGACCCACTTGTGCCTCCAAGTTTCTAATTGAGGACCTTATTTCAGTCATGAAACTTTGAGTGGTTTTGATTAGATCAGAGACCATGGTTGCTAAGTCAGAGGTGTTCTAAACCATGGTCCTTCCATGAGAGATTTGGATGATTTCTCCATGAAGGATTATAGGTGTTTCCATAGGGTTCTCCCATGTAATTCACCTCTTCCATTGAAGGGTTCTCAGGTTCATAAGCTTCTTCTTTAGATGAAGCTTCCTTAGTACTG
>NW_026264910.1:1264086-1276410 GCF_000817695.3 Arachis duranensis
TCTGAAGGTTTGGACTTCCACTCTAAGCTTACTCAATTTTTGAGGTGGAAAGAACTTTGCCAAGAAGGCATTGACTAGCTTTTCCCAAGAGTTCAGGCTTTCTTTAGGTTGTGAGTCCAACCATGTCCTAGCTTTGTCTCTTACAGCAAAAGGGAATAGCATAAGTCTGTAGACCTCAGGGTCAATCCCATTAGTCTTGACAGTGTCACAGATTTGTAAGAATTCAGCTAAAAACTGATGAGGATCTTCCAATGGAAGTCCATGAAACTTGCAATTCTGTTGCATTAGAGAAACTAATTGAGGCTTAAGCTCAAAATTGGTTGCTCCAATGGCAGGGATAGAGATGCTTCTCCCATAGAAGTCGGGAGTAGGTGCAGTAAAGTCACCCAGCACCTTCCTTGCATTGTTGTTGTTGTTTTCGGCTGCCATGGGTTCTTCTTCTTTGAAGATTTCTGTTAGGTCCTCTACAGAGGGTTGTGCCTTAGCTTCTCTTAGCTTTCGCTTCAAGGTCCTTTCAGGTTCAGGATCAGCCTCAACAAGAATGCCTTTGTCTTTGCTCCTGCTCATATGAAAGAGAAGAGAACAAGAAAATATAGAATCCTCTATGTCACAGTATAGAGATTCCTTGAGGTGTCAGAGGAAAAGAAAAATGGAAGGAAGAGGTTGAAAATTCGAACTTATCAAGAAAGATGGAGTTTGAATTGTGCATTAAGGAATAGTGTTAGTCCATAAATAGAAGGATGTGTGAAGAGGGGAAGAAATATTCGAAAATTAGGTAAAAGATTTTAAAAACATTTTGAAAAACTTTAATTGATTTTCGAAAACTAAGAGTGGAAAAGAAATCAAGTGATTTTTGAAAAAGATTTTGAAATTAGAAATCAAAAAGATATGATTGAAAACTATTTTGAAAAAGATGTGATTAAAAAGATATGATTGAAAAGTTATGGTTTTAAAAAGATGTGATTGAAAAGATATGGTTTGAAAAACAATTTAAAAAGATTTGATTTTGAAAATTAATGACTTGCCTAACAAGAAAAGATATGATTCAAACATTAAACCTTTCTCAACAGAAAAGGCAACATACTTGAAATGTTCAATCAAATCATTAATTGTTAGCAAGTATCTTTGAAAATTGAAAGAAATTGATTTTGATTGAAAAGATATGATTTGAAAAAGATTTGATTTTGAAAAAATTTTGAAAACTTGAAAAAAATTTGAACTGAAAATAGAATCTTCCCTCTTGTGCCATCCTGGCATTAAACGCCCAGAATGGTGCACATTCTGGCGTTTAACGCCCAAACTACTACCCTTTTGGGTGTTAAACGCCCAGCCAGGCACCCTGGCTGGCGTTTAAACGCCAGTTTGCCTTCCTTACTGGGCGTTTTGAACGCCCAGCTTTTTCTGTGTAATTCCTCTGCTGTATGTTCTGAATCTTTAATTCTCTGTATTATTGACTTGAAATGACACAAATTAAAAATATTTTTGGATTTTTAATAATAAGGAATAATCAAAATGCAACTAAAATCAAATAACAATGCATGCAAGACACCAAATTAGCAGTTTGTATACTACTGAAACTAACAAAATGAGAATGCACATAACAAAACACTCAAGTCAAGAGAATTCAAAAATCAGAGCAATGAAATCATCAAGAACATCTTGAAGATCACTTAAGACACGTGGATGAATGCAAGAAAAACAGAAACATGCAATTGACACCAAACTTAACATGAGACTAGTGTCTCAATAAGAAACATAAAATATTTTTGGTTTTTATGATTTTGTAAAATTTTTTTGGATTTTTCGAAAATTAAGTGGAAAAAGAAAATTCTTAATGAGAATTCCAGGAATCATGCAATGTTAGTCTAAAGCTTTAGTCTAAAGAAATTAGACATGGCTAGCCAAGCTTCAGCAGGACATTACATTCAATAGCTAAATTGATGAAGATCAATCAGCTTTGGTGATGATAAAAACATCACCTTGAAACACTAGAATTCATTCTTAAAAACTGTGAAGAAAAATGCCTAATCTAAGCAACAAGATGAACCGTCAGTTGTCCAAACTTGAACAATCCCCGGCAACGGCGCCAAAAACTTGGTGCTGTTGCCGGATCAGGAATATGGCATTGATGTTACCGGACCAAAAGCTTGCCGAAAACTCGAACAATCCCCGGCAACGGCGCCAAAAACTTGGTGGACGAAATTGTGATCATCAATGGCACCATCAACATGGTACGCACAATTGTAATCTCAATTATTCTTCACAACTTCGCACAACTAACCAGCAAGTGCACTGGGTCGTCCAAGTAATAAACCTTACGTGAGTAAGGGTCGATCCCATGGAGATTGTTGGTATGAAGCAAGCTATGGTCACCTTGTAAATCTTAGTCAGGCAAACTCAAATGGTTATGGATGATGTATGAATAAAACATAAAGATAAAGATAGAGATACTTATGTAACTCATTGGTGAGAATTTCAGATAAGCGTATGGAGATGCTGTGTTCCTTCCGTTTCTCTGCTTTCCTACTGTCTTCATCCAATCCTTCTTACTCCTTTGCATGCAAGCTGTATGTAAAGTTTCACCGTTGTCAGTGGCTACCTCCCATCCTCTCAGTGAAAATGTTCAACCCACCCTATCACGGCACGGCTAATCATCTGTCGGTTCTCAATCAGGTTGGAATAGAATCCAGTGATTCTTTTGCGTCTGTCACTAACGCCCAGCCCTCAGGAGTTTGAAGGTCGTCACAGTCATTCAATCATTGAATCCTACTCAGAATACCACAGACAAGGTTTAGACCTTCCGGATTCTCTTGAATGCAGTCATCAATTCTAGCTTATACCACGAAGATTCCGATTAAAGAATCCAAGAGATATCCACCCAATCTAAGGTAGAACGGAGGTGATTGACAGTCACACGTTCATAGTTGAGAATGATGATGAGTGTCACGGATCTTCACATTCATCAAGTTGAAGAACAAGTGATATCTTAGAAAAAGAACAAGCTGAATTGAATAGAAGAACAATAGTAATTGCATTAATACTCGAGGTACAGCAGAGCTCCACACCTTAATCTATGGTGTGTAGAAACTCCACCGTTGAAAATACATAAGAACAAGGTCTAGGCATGGCCGTGAGGCCAGCCTCCCAATGATCTAAGAACTAGATGTCCAAAGATGATCTAGAGATCTAAAAATGATCAAAAGATGAGAATACAATAGCAAAAGGTCCTACTTATAGAGAACTAGTAGCCTAAGGTTTACAAAGATGAGTAAATGACATAAAAATCCACTTCCGGGCCCACTTGGTGTGTGCTTGGGCTGAGCATTGAAGCATTTTCGTGTAGAGACTCTTCTTGGACCTAAACGCCAGCTTTTGTGCCAGTTTGGGCGTTTAACTCCCATTCTTGTGCCAGTTCCGGCATTTAACGCCGGGCAGTTTAAGGCTGATTTGGAACGCCGGTTTGGGCCATCAAATCTCGGAAAAAGTATGGACTATTATATATTGCTGGAAAGCCCAGGATGTCTACTTTCCAACGCCATTAAGAGCGCGCCAATTGGGCTTTTGTAGCTCCAGAAAATCTACTTCGAGTGCAGGGAGGTCAGAATCCAACAGCATCTGCAGTCCTTTTTAGTCTCTGAATCAGATTTTTGCTCAAGTCCCTCAATTTCAGCCAGAAAATACCTGAAATCACAGAAAAACACACAAACTCATAGTAAAGTCCAGAAAAGTGAATTTTAACTAAAAACTAATAAAAATATACTAAAAACTAACTAAAAGATACTAAAAACATACTAAAAACAATGCCAAAAAGCGTATAAATTATCCGCTCATCATACTTGATGTAGGAGGGCATTTGCTGGAGGGCCTTAATGAATGGTATATTTACATTAAGGGATGCAAACATGTTGAGGAATCTTGAATACATTCTCCTTGCTACACCACCTTTGAGCCTTTGAGGAAAGGGTGCATATGGGTTCAGGATATCCCCTTTCTTTAGCTCCTCCCTGTGTGTGGGTTGGGGTGCATGGTTTCTGTCTTCATGATTTTCCTTTGGACTCTCTTAGAAGTGTTCTATTTGTGTGTCCACTTCCTCCACACTCATCTCATCACTTGTGGTGATCATCTTACATTCTTCCCACCTTACTTTCTTTGTTTCTCCTCTTGGATTCTTCTCTGTGTGACTGGGAAACCCATCAGTGGGTTTGGGAAACTGTTGAGATGGATACCCTACTTGGGACTCCAGTCTCTTGATGGTTTCCCCTTGGTTTTTGATATTAGCTTGCACTTCATCCTTAAACACCTTGTTGTCTTGGACTTCTTTACATATGTCTTCAAGTAGAGTCTCAATTTTGGAAAGTCCATCTTCGATTAGTGATGGTGGGTTGAGGTTAGGTGGTTGAGAAGGGTGGTTAGGTGGGTGTTGATAGAATCTCTGTGAGGTATGTTGGTGAGTTGTATTGCTATTGGGATTGTGGTTGTGGCGTCTCTGGTCTTGGCCTTGGTCTTGGTCTTGCTGATTTCCCACCCAAAGTTAGGGTGATTTCTCCATCCAGAGTTGTAAGTTTTGGAGTATGGATCATGGATCTGTCTGGGTGAGTTTCTAACATAATTGGCTTGTTTCGAGTCACCTTCTTCTTATATATTCACTCCTTCTTGAGCTGGTAATGAAGTGATGACTGCTGTAACTTGGTTTTCTTCTACCTTCTTGGTGAGATCTGCTAGCTGCTTGGAGATCATCTTATTTTGAGCCAGCAATGCATCCATGTGGTTCAGCTCCATTACTCCTCGAGTGTTGCTTCTTTCAGAAGCATAGAAGTAGTCATTCTCAGCTATCATTTCAATGACATCTTATTTTGAACCCATTCATTAAACATGTCCGATGGGCATCTTCTTGTTAAGTCCTTAAACCTTTCCCATGCCTCATAGAGAGTTTCACCATCTTGTTGCCTGAACGTTTGCACCTCAGCTCTCAGCCTGTTAATTCTTTGAAGAGGGTAGAATCTTGCCAAAAATTTGTTCACCACATCTTCCCAATTTGTCAAGCTCACCTTCAGGAAGGACTCCAGCCACTTAGATGCTTTGTCCCTAAGTGAAAAAGGGAACAAAAGTAGTCTATAGACATCCGAATGGACTCCATTAGACTTCACAGTGTTACATATTCTCAGGAATGTGGTTAGATGTTGATTAGGGTCTTCTTGGACACTTTCTCCAAATAAGCAGTTGTTCTGAACAAGGGTGATGAGCTGGGGATTTAATTCAAAGTTGTTGGCATGTATGGTGGGCTTTTGGTTGCTGCTTCCACAACTTCTTGGGTTTGAATTGATGTAAGAGCCTAAAACTCTCCTCTCTTGCCCAGCATGATTTATAGGGCCTTCTTTGACATGGTTGTGAGCTTCTCTTTCATGGGTGTTTTCCAAGTTCTCCTCCATGTTTGTTTCAAAGTATTCCTCCTCTTCCTCATCACCAACAACTCCTTTCCCTCTTACTTCCCTCCTTAATCTCCAGAGGGTCCTCTCAGGTTCTGAATCGAAGGAAGTTGAAGCTCCGCTTCTTCTCCTTGTCATACAACTAACAGAGCATACAGCAAGAAATACAATGAAGAGATTATTCTTGTTAGGATGATTGTTAGTGTGAGTGGTGCAAATTATCAAACAGTTAGTGGGTTGGTGAGCAGAATTGTAAATAGCAACAAGAAAGAAAGAAAACAGAGAGGGTATAAGGGATGAGGAAGAAACTGAATCAACTGAAGGTAAATGACTAGATAAAGTAAACAAACAAAAGAAAAAGAGAATACTCAATCTAGTGAACTTCCAACTTAATCATTGCTGATACAAAATCAAACCCTGACAACGGCGCCAAAAACTTGATGCACAAAATCTTATCTCTCAACAAATTTTCCTTCGGCAAGTTTACCGAATTGTTGTCAAGTAAAAACTCACAATAGAGTGAGGTCGAATCCCACAGGGATTGATTGGTCAAGCAATTTTAGTTGGAAGCGTATGCTACTTGAGCTAAACAGAAGGTAGTTGGTATTGCAGGAAATTAAATGGCGAGAAAGTAAATGGCAGAAAATAAAGTGCAGAATCTTAAATGGGGATTTGGGGAGATGAACATGGAAATAAATGGCAAAAAGTAAAGAGAATGGGTAAGATCAGAAATGGGGAATTCATTGGGCTTAGGAGATGTTGCATTCTCCGGATCAAGTTCATTCTCATCTCTTCCTCAATCAATGCATTCATTGATCTCCTTGGCAATCTTAAGTGATTGGATCCCAATTCCTTGGCAATCCAATCTCTCTAAGCTTGAACAATTGCCCAATTCCTTGATTTAATTGCTCATGGGAAGAGATGAATTGTGGTCACTGATTATACCACATGTATTTCCAAATCAAAGTGTTGGGAGGATTACATGTCACTATATCTGCCCAGACCCCAAGTTGGTTCAACATGAGAAAGCATTTCTAGCATGATCTCCTCATCCTTTTTCCAAGGCTCAGATGAGATCCAATTATGGAGAGTTTCTTTTCCAAGACAACTAACCAATTGAATTAAGATCGAAAGCTTTCTAGCAAATCAAGAGAAAAGAAAGAGGAAGAAGAATGAAAACTATAATTGATCCATCAAATTACAACAGAGCTCCCTAACCTAATGAAAGGGGTTTAGTTGTTCATGGCTCTGGAAATGGAAAATGGCAGAAAAGAATACATGCTTAGCTAAAAAGTGTAGAAAAGTAAATATACAGAGGGTGGTTCTCCAAAGTGTCAAGCTTCTCTATAGTTCAAAAATACTCCTATATATACTACTCTTCTTGACCTTCTAGTGAGTTCTTCAAGTCTTGGATGTGGGCCTTAGATCTTGAGTTAAAGCAAGTACCATCTTCAGTGGGCTCAACTTGCAGAAAAGTGTGAGTTAGGCATGGGCATTAGTTAGGATGTTAGTGGTGTTAACGTTAAGTGAAAATGTGGGTTCGAGAACGTTAGTGGAAATCACCTTTCTCACTAACGTTCCAACCCCAAAATGGTCCACGTTAACTTCAACATTAGTGGCACTAACGTGACCACTAACGTTGCCTCATGATCCTTCGCAAATGTTATTGGGAATCACCTTTTCCAATAACGTTGCATTGTGCCCCCTTTCCCCACGTTAGAGTTCGCGTAAACTAGGTTAACGTGGCTCTTAACGTGGGCATGCCTAAGCTTCGAGAGCGTTAGTGACACTTTCCTTTGTCACTAACGCTCCAAACGCCCCTCCTCTCCCCGTTAGAGTTCACGTTAACTAGGTTAACATGGCCACTAACGTGGTAGTGAATGCCATCTCCAACGTTAGTGACAACGGTGAGTGTCGCTAACGTTGGCTCATCATGCTTAGATCCACGTTAACATTCACGTTAATGGTCTTAACGTGGCCACTAACGTGGGCAATGTTGGATTGATCCAACGTTAGTGACAAAGGTGAGTGTCACTAACGTTGGCATTGTCTTCCCCTTCCATGTTAGAGTTCACGTTAACTAAGTTAACGTGACTCTTAATGTGACCAATTGCCAATTTAGAGCGTTAATGGTGTTCACTTTTACCACTAACGCTGGAGCTTCCTTTTTTTCTACGTTAACTACCACGTTAATATAGTTAACGTGGCAATTAACGTGGGCTTATGATGGCTTCGCAAGCATTATTGGTGGTCACCTTTTTCATTAACGCTACAAGCTTGTCCCTATTCCACGTTAGTGGTCACGTTAATTAGGTTAACGTGACTGCTAACGTGGCTTCTTCTTGCTTTCTTTGTCCTGAAATCAAGCAAATAAAGTGTATCAAAGCTCTAGCCCAAGTCATGAGATTATGCATCATCAATTTGTCATTCAATCCTTGCATAATCCTTATGAAATCATGTAAAATTCACAATAGTTGCTTGAATCAAGGTGTAAATTAAATTTCATCCAAAACTTGCTTATTTCCTAAGAAAATGCATGAAACTACCCTAAAACAGTAAAGAAAAGGTCAGTGAAACTGGCCTAGATGCCTTGGCATCAAGGATTCATATGTTGATAGGTTTTTGTGCAAACTTCACATTTTTGGATTCTACTTTGAGTTTGTGTGTTCTATGATGATTTCAGGTATTTTCTGGCAAGGAAAGCGTAGCAGATGCTGTCAAGATCTAAACTCCATGCATTTAAACGAGCATTTCTGGAGCTGCAGAGGTCCAAATGACGCATTCTCAACGGCGTTAGAAAGCTAACTTCTAGTATTTTCCAGCAATATATAATGGTCTATGCTTTCCTTTGAAGGAGCCTATCCAAAACTGGAGTTAAATGCCCACTTCTTCCCCCTATCTGGCGTTAGACGCCCAAAAGCGAGAAAGCTAGCGTTGGACGCCCAAAAGCGAGCAAGCTAGCGTTGGATGCCTAAAAGGGAGCAAGCTGGTGTCCAACGCCCCAAGAGGAGTCATAGGATGAAGAGACATGCCAAGCCCAGCCCAAGCACCCAACCTAGGTGGGCACAAGAAGTGGATTTTTGCACCTCAAGTCTATTCTATCATATTTTTGTACTTCTTAGTTACCAGGTTATTATAAATAGGAGAAGATCACCCTTGTTTAGGATCTTCTTCTCATACTTTTACTTTCAAACATTATTGTACAGTATGAGTAACTGAACCTCCTAGGTTATGGTTAGGAGCTCTGCTGATTCTTATGGATTAATAATATAACTATTCTATTTCAATCTATGCTTGATTCCATTCTAAGATGTATCTTCATTCCTCATCCTAATGAATTGGGAGTGTAACTTGACCATAATCCCTTTTCTACATGGGTTTTTGCGAGTCCTTGATGGGATAGTATTGAACCACATGCTTGATTATACATCTCTTAGACGGCTAATCCATGACTTTATTGGGGACTTGGAGACATTAGTTCAGCCGAGGTACGGGGCGATTAGGACCTTTGTGGTATAGGATAGAATCATGAAGCATCATTCTCTAATCTGGAAGATCTTACCTTCTTTGTGGCGTTTTAAGTAGGATCACCAACGGAATGGACTGTAGGAGATTCACCTCTGATTAGATTGGATGACCACTGACTTGGCGTTTGATCTGAAGCAGAGAAGATTAATGACCACTGACCTAGCATTAATCACTTACAACCTGCCATGGAATACATCATCAGATGTTGAAGTAGACAGTGAGGAAAGTTGATCGAGAAGGATGAAGCATCTCCGAAGCCTCAACCGTCCTCTTATCACTAATTTCACACCAATCTAGTAACACTTTATTTATTTTGTTTTTATGCGTTTTTTACAACACTTATCTCTTCTAATCGCCTGTCCAAGATCTACAAGATAGCCATTGCTTGTTCAATCCGACAATCTTTGTGGGATTCGACCCTCACTCACCTGAGGTATTACTTGGATGACCCGGTGCATTTGCCGATCTACCTGTGCGAAACTTGCGGAGTCAAATTCGTGGACCATGTTTTTGGTGTTGTTACCGGGGATTGTTCGAGTTTGACAAACTATAGGACTATTTTGTTTCTTAGATTAGGTACTTTAAGGTTTATTAGCTGTTTTAATTGTCTCTTTTGTTTTCCTGTTCCAAAATTTTTTTCAAAATCCATCTTTTCTTTGTCTTTTGTTTGAGTCTAGTGTTAGTTTCTAAGTTTGGTGTATCGTCTGTTTTCATCTTTTTCAATTAAACTTTCGAAAATTATTCTTGAGTGTTCTTCTTGGTATTCAAGTTGTTCTTGTTTCTTTTTTTTTTTGATCTTAAAATTTTTAAATTTTGTGTCTTTTGGTGTTTTTCTTTCTAGTTTTCGAAAAGCTAGTGTATTTGATCTAAAAATTTTAAGTTTGTTGTCTTTTGGTTGTTTTCTCTTTCTTCATTAATTCGAAAAAAATAAAAAAATAATTCTTTTATCTTTATGCAAATTTTCAAAAATCTTGTTCCTTTTCTTATCTTGATTTAAAAATTTTCAAGTTTGGTGTTTTCTTGTTAATGAAGTTAAATTTTAAATTTCAAATCCTATCTTATTAAAACTTTTCAAATCTTATCATGTCTTTCTTTTAATCTGATTCTTTCATACCTTATCTTTCTTTTAAATTTTAAATTTCAAATCTTTTTTAAAATCTTTACTATCTTTTCAAATTAGATTTTCAAATTTTTTTAATTTTAAACTCTTCTCTGTTAACTTCTTTTTAAATCTTTATCTTATCTTTCTCTTTTAATTTTAAAACATACCTAACTCACTTTTTTTTTTTTAATTTAAACTTTTTCAATTTCAAATCTTTCTTTCTTCTTTTTCGAAAATCACCTCCTAATTTTCAAATCTTTTTAGTTAATTAGCTTTTAATTTCCTTCTTGCTTTTCGAAATCAACAATTAAATAAAATAAAAAAAAATATTTTACTTCTAGTTTCCTTTTTTTCTCTTAAAATTCGAAACTCCTACCCCCTCTATTTCGAATTTTCTCTCGCTTCCTCTATCTTCATTTTTCTTTCTTTTTCATATCTCACTGAGAGTTCTCTATACTTTGACATAGAAGCTCCCATTCTCTTTCTTTCTTTGTTTTCTTTTTCTTGTTTATGAGCAGGAACAAAGATAAAGAACCTCTCTTTGATCCTGATCCTAAATCTGAGAGGACTCTAAGGAGGCATTTACAACAAGTTAAAGCACAACACTCTAGAGAAAACCTCACAGAACTTTTCGAATAAGAACCTGAAAGTACAAAACATGGCAGCCTGGTAATGCGTACGTGTCGCCCACGCGTACGTGTGAATGGTCAATTTTGCCATTTCACGCGTGCGCGTCACCTACGCGTGTGCGTCGATAACCAATTTTCCATCCAATTCTCTTCAAAGCCATCAAAAAGGTTGGTCACAATGTTTGACTTAATGTTTTTAACGCTCTCTTGGTCACGCGTTCGTGAGATTGGTAAAAATGCATGTTCACGCGTACGCGTCATCGACGCAAACGCGTCACTGCAAATTCTCCAACTCCAGTTTTGAAATTTTTATCGCAGGCATTGCGAGTAATGGTGGTTCACCAACGTTCCCTCCATCGTTGGCACCAAAAATTGCAGAACGTTGCCTGCAACGATGGTGAGCCAACTTTGGCCACCAACGTTGCATTTCACCCTTTCTAGAATGTTGACTAGTAATGTTGGTGGCCAAACTTTGGCCACCAATGTTGCATGGCCCTTCTTCCTCAACGTTTGAGGCAACGTTGGTGAGCCAACTTTGGCCACCAACGTTTCTTCCTCTTCTCCTTTCTATGGACTTTGCTTGCTTGCTTGCCATTCCTCAACTTCTTCCCATACTTCTTCCTTGCTTATCTTCACCGATCATCAACCAACATACGCATCAAAGCTTCGCTAGATTCACATGAATTTGCATCATTCATAATAAACAGGTAAATATAGCATAAATCTTATGAAAATGAATCAATTTAACCATGTTTGAATGAATCATGTATGTATGAAACTTCCACCCAAATACTTACTTATTGCTTAAGAAAGTGCACAAAACCTAATAAAAACAAATGAAAAAGGCTAGTGAAACTAGCCTAAGATGCCTTGGCATCACAACACTAAACTTAAATCTTGCTTGTTCCCAAGCAAGCGATAAAACATGAGAAGAATGAATGAAAACGGCGAGAAATATGTGTCCTTATCAAAAAGCAATTGAATTTGATTCATGGGGTTTTATGCAGGATATATTTGTAGCTCAACTTTTATTAGTTTCCAGGTGTGAGATGTCCCTTTAAGTGCTAACTAAGGTGCTGCTATGAAGCCTTTTTATTCATTGATCCTTGGTATTTGATTTTTGTTTTTCTTTTGCTTGGAAACTTTTTCTTTATTTGCAGCTCAGTGTTCTGTGTTGAGACAGTTCTTTAGATGAGTTTTCAGTCAACACTCCCGATCCAATTGGCTCAAGGTGTTGGGTGATGAAGCACCCCTCAAACTTACTAACTCAAGCCTCTCCTCTACACATACACACCACAGGCACTTGGCTCACAATTTATTCCTAAGACCTTGATGCCCAACATTTCTTTGGGTCACTAAATACCTTGTAATTAAGTTATTATTGATGGTTGACTTTTGGTTGATAATCTCGTGTTAGTTAACCCAAGTTACCAAGTGTTAAAACACTCCTTAGAACCTAATCATCCAAGCAGATCCTAGTACAAAGACATCACAGGCATGTGTCTTAAGGTTCAAGCTATTGGTGCCTAGCTTATTCTTTGTTTCTTTTCTTCTTTCTTGTTTTTTTCTTTCATTCAAGGAGCTTTATTCACTTAGGTTTCACATGCAGTAGCTAAGTTCATGCTAAAAAGAGGCATTA
>NW_026264911.1:0-157 GCF_000817695.3 Arachis duranensis
GGGCGTTGCCAACGCCACACACAACCACACCAAGCAAGCTTGGCAACCCTGGAAGCAAAGTTGGCGTTGCCAACTCTAGAAGGGCGTTGCCAACGCCACACACAACAAGGAACTTGAGCCATGAAGGAGTGTCGAGGGCGTTGCCAACGCCAAGAAC
>NW_026264911.1:814-1827 GCF_000817695.3 Arachis duranensis
GCATTGGAAAGCTGACATTCAGAGCTTTCCAACCATATATAATAGTCTATGGTGGAGCACAAAATTGAAGCCAAATCAGAGTCATCTTTAGGCCCTAAAAACAAGAACATGAAGTGAAATTCAAGAAGGCTAGAGATTTGCCTTGGGGTGTGGTTCGAGCACGTTGCCAACGTGCTGGATAGGGGGCGTGTTTTGCAACAACGCCAGCCCCAAGCCCCTGCCTTGGGAGGCTAGGCACGAGCACCTTGCCAACTTGGGGTTTAAGGTGCGTTTTTGGCAACAACTTGGCAACTTGATGGCAGCTTGACCTTACCTTCTTTGAGGAACCATAAATTGAGCTAGGAAAGTCCAATTGAGGTGATTCCAGTGGCATTAGAAAATAGACATCAAGAGCTTTCCAATGATGTATAATAGTCCATATTGAGGCTGAAGGTTGACACTCAAATTCTGGGCTACATTTAGCATGAAAGTAGAGCCAAGAAGAGGAAAAGCAAGTTGTTGGCAACAACTTGGGCTAGCAACGCCCAAGTCTCATACTTCACTACCAGGAAAATGTCTTGCACGTTGCCAACGTGCATTTGGCCTGGAGTTAGTGCCAATAACGCCAAGCCAATGGGCCAGAAACATGATGAATGAACTCTTCCATTCCAAGTCTAGCAACACTTCCAATTGAGCCAAGAATTCAACAATGAGAAAGCCCACATTGCTAACCCAAATTGAAGATCTCTGAAGAGTTTTAGGAGTAGTAGAGTTTTAGGAGTAGTATAAATAGAAGAGATTGATGTACTTGTAGAGGACTTTTGGACCTTTGAATACTTTTTAACACTTAGAATTTTTAGACACTTTTAGCACTTTTATTTGGCTTTTGGTTAGAACTTCCGGGTACTCTCCCGGAAAGCTCATCTTTGGTTTTCTATTGGAATTTTTCTTCTTCATCTTCAAGTTTTAAGCACTTCATTCTTCTTCTTCTTCCTTTATACTTAGTTTAATTTTTGTTCATGGCAATTGTTGAT
>NW_026264911.1:7764-9509 GCF_000817695.3 Arachis duranensis
AGGATCTTGGAGAAAACTGTGGGAACAACAAGAAAGGATTGGGTTAGGAAGCTGGATGATGCACTTTGGGCATATAGGACAGCCTTCAAGACACCCATAGGAAAATCTCCATTTCAGCTGGTGTATGGAAAGGCATGCCACCTCCCTGTGGAGCTTGAACATAAGGCCTTTTGGGCCACCAAACTTCTGAATTTAGATGCTCAAGCAGCAGGAGAGAAGAGGTTGCTACAACTCAATGAGCTTGAGGAGTTCAGATTGGAGGCATATGACAATGCCAAAATATACAAGGAGAGAGCAAAGAGATGGCATGATAAGAGGATCTCTCAAAGAACATTTGAACCAGGCCAAAAGGTGTTATTATTCAATTCAAGATTGAAGATCTTCCCTGGGAAGCTGAGGTCTAGATGGACTGGTCCATACACCTCACTAAAGTATCACCTCATGGCTATGCTGAATTGCTTGATGAAGCCTCAAAGCAAACCTTCACAGCCAATGGACATAGGGTGAAGCACTATTTTGGTGGCCCTTGGAGCAAGGAAGAGAGTGTGCAACTCTTAACATGAGCAAAGAAGTTGCAATGTCGAGCTAAGGACAATAAACAAAGCGCTTCATGGGAGGCAACCCATGCACAGGGAGTCTTTTATTTTCATGTTTTAGTAACCAATAATGATCAAGTAGACTAGTACATGGTGTATGCAAGGCACTAAGTTTGGTGTGGCCAATCTTGAAGTAATGGCAAAAGTTTGTTCTACAACACTTAGCCACAAACTAAGTTTGGTGTCCATATATACACGAAAATGTTAGGCTATGAAAGTATTGTCATCTACTTTAGTTATAAAATAAAAAAAAAAAAAGAAAAAAAAACGTGAAATAGCATCTAATGTAGGTAAATTACTAAGTTTGAGGTGGCTATCTTTGAAATTAATTCCATAGAACATTTAGTCACAAACTAAGTTTGGTGTCTTTACTTGCATTATTAATGCTAGAAAAATTAGATTAGGGAATCAATTCATAAATTTTTAATTTTAGCTTAGTTAATTTTGCATAGGAATATCATCATAAGCTTCTAGCTATTAATGTCACTTTAAGAATCTTAAGCTTTTGGCATTTTGTTGCAGGAAAGAAAGAAAGAGGTGATGGGGAATCTTGGAAGCATATAATGAAAGAAAGAAAGAAATGATGGGGAATCTTGGAGGGAGGTCACGGATACACAAGGAAGAGGAGTCACATGAGTTTTGAACTTTATGCATGGGAAAAAACAAATCAACATGCATTGGGCACAAGAAAGCATGCCATGACCGAGCCTTAAATGCCTCCCCACCAACTTTCACTTTAAATACTTCAACCATATTCATCAAACCTCATTCTTCATCATTCATTCTCCTACCCCCCATAACCTCATTTAAGTATCCGAACTCACACTCAACCTCCAACCTATTCCATGCTTCACAAATTCTAGCCTTGAACCTCACCTCTACCCAACAAAACTCTTGAAGCATCACATCTCTCACATAACCGAAACACTCAACCTCCTTCACCATCATTTTCTATTTTCTATAAGTCACCGTGCTCATCTTATACCTCTCTCATTCACAATCATTTTCCTTGTGCTTGAGGACAAGCATTCATCTAAGTTTGGTGTTGGGGAGATTCAACCTTGCAAGTGAATCTCAATGGCCTCATCATCAAGGGATAGGAGAGAAGATGAATTTGATGAAAGAAGATTCAAATCCAAACACAATGAG